>NC_080084.1:19077190-19383295 GCF_949987535.1 Balaenoptera acutorostrata | reverse complement strand
GAATCACGTGAATCACATGAATTCACTTTTCTTAAAATTCCCCCTATACCAAGAAGGAAAATAGCCTTTTGCATGAGGATAATTTTCTATCTCATTATAAAACCCTTATCCGTTTTAATATGATATATTTCTAGATATTTTTGTTAAAAGTAGTATTCAGGATTGTTTTCATACTTTTGGATTAAATATTGGACAATGAGTAATTAAACATTGTTTACATTACATGACATTACATTAAAACGTGTAAAAATAGTGCATAGGTGAATATATTCATAGGCAGGCCTTCAAAATTATCCAATACTACATTAACTACTAATACTACTGAGTCATCAGCTTTCTGTGTTATATTTTGAAATCTACTGATTTTCCTGAAAAAAAAATGTACACTGGAAGTGATTTGATTTATCCTCTTGGTAATTCCTAATATGAATTACCATAGGTTATGAAGTAACCTATTCCCTTGTTAAAGAATATGGCCCTTAACAGCTTTTGCTCTTTGTCTTTATGAATTCATTACTAATGCAGGGAGCTTGAAGGAAAGTCATTTTTAATGGCAGTTCTCAGATGAGGAAGAATATATTCGTGGTAAACCGTAACACAAGTGGACCGTAACGGTAACTTTCAGCAGAATTTTCTGACTAATGTAGTTGTTTTCCAGGTTTTCATTAAAACTAGTCCCACTTCCTTGAAGTGGTATTTCTAAAGATCCTTTTTCTGTATTCTATATCATTGTCTTACCTTTGGTATATTATTGTTGGTGCAAGTGTATTATGAGATTTTTACAGGTAATATGTTTATTCTTTCACTAGATCAACTTATGTTGAGTGCCTCACATGACTTTGTAACTTTTCTAAATGTGGAAGATAGGAAAATAGATTTTTAAAAAATATTTGCTTAAATTCACAATGTAGCTGAGAGTGATCACAGGTTAACTAACCACTAAAATCTCTATAATCACAAAAGAGGGAGTGCTCACCTCTCTAGGTTAAGTAGAAGAGCTGGGATAACTTTTAGGGGAGATGACAACTGAGCTGAGTCTGAGGAGAAATAGGAGTTCACTAGAGTGGGAAGAAGAGCTGGTAATGCTAAAACATGCTAAAAGCCTGGCAATGCTAAAAACATGCTAAAAAGTTTACCTTTGTATTGTAGGAGGAAGGAAAACTTGATTAACTTTAAGAACATGATTGAACCCATTAAATTTAAATTTATAAACTTTATACCAAATAAAATTTGGTAAAGTAAATAAAAATTACTTTGGCTTCAATTTAAAGAATGAGTTGCAGGAAGGAAAATGATTTATATTGGGTGATTTATTGAGAATGCATTCCAATATGTAAGAAAAGAGTAATGAGGAACACAAACTCAAGTAAGGGCAGAGGGAAGAGGAATTCATTCATTCATTCAAAAACCATCTTTGAATACCTACTCTGGACCTAGCACTGTGATAATTGATGAGACAATGTAGTAGACTTCAAGAAATGTGAAATAGTGGAATAAGCAGGATTTCTTGGCCAACTGGATAATAGAAGGGGGAGAAAGTGAAGAGCTTAGGCTATGACTCTGGATTCTACCTGCTTAACTTGGCTAGGTAAGTAGAGATTATATTAGTGGGAATTGGATATAGAAAAGGAGAGGGCAGGTTTGGAGGGAATAATGAACTGAAATACTAGTATTTAATTGAGAGGTTCAGTAGGCAGTTAGACTGAGCTGGTCTCCCTCAATAGAGAGATCTGGGGTAGAGGATGTAAAATTTTGAGTTGTCCACATATAGGTGATAGGCAAATTCAGAGCTATGAGAAATGCTTCAAGAATGGGAGCATAACATGGTAAGTGGAGAATGTCAAAGAGAAAAGCCTAGGATATATAGACAAATAAATAGGAGTCTGCAATGAAGCCAAGAAGCAGAAAGACAACGAAAATAAAAATATTGTTTTAGAAGCTAGAATAATGGAACCACGTAAAATGTTAAATTCTGCCATAGTAGAGATATATATGGATTTAAAAGTGTCCAGTGGATTTAGTAATAAATTATTTCCATAGGTCTTTTAATCTTCTGAGTTTTCATAAGGACACTCTTTTTTGTTTTGTTCTGAGGTTTTGTGTTTTTTTTTGTTCTTTGATAAGTAAAACTATTTATACCATCTCAGCTGGAACTATTCTTAGCATTTATCGTCATCCATTCTTTCAATCATTCATTCAGTCTCATCCAGTCTCATGGCCGAAGTTACTTTCCAGGTAATACTGATGTTCAAATTCATTTCCAGATATACTTTCTCTTCTGAACTTCTGATACATGCACCAGCTGTCAAGTAGACATTCCCAGGGGGCTGTCTAGGTCACACCTGAGAGTCAAAATGCCCTAAATTGGCCTGTCATCTACCATCCCCTACACACAAGCTCTTCCTGCTGAAATTCCATTTGTCCAAACAAGAAATCTGGCATCAATGTAGATTGTTCTATCCCTCTTTCATTCACATCCATTTCATAACATTATCTTGAATTTGTCCTCTTCAATCTCACGATCACTGAGTTCACCATCTCTTGCCCTTAGAGTTCAGTAAACCTCTCCCTGGTTCTCCTTTTTTCTGTTTGGAATCTATTGATTCTGTTATTTATATTGTAGTTAAAGTAATCTTTCTAAAGTGAAAATTGAATCATATTATCTTCCTGCTTAAAACCCTTCATGATTTCCTAATTGTTCTTGTGAAACAGATCATTCTTAAGCTCCCAACAGGGTTCTCTGTAATCAGATTCCGCTTATGTCCCAGCTTTAATGTTGTCCCAGCTTTAATTGTTCTGTCAGGATGTTTCCTCTCACCTTCACTCTCCAACCACACAGAGCTTCTTTCAAGTCCTGAAACATCTCAACCTTTTACTCACCTCTAGCTCTTTGTATATGCTGTTTCAGATAATATCAGTATTAATAATTCAAGTACTTAATATTCCAGCCCTCTCACTTGATTAATTCTTTCTCAGTCTTCAGGCCTAGTTTGGGCATCTTTCCTTCTGCAAGCCTTCATTGGCTAACCAAGTCTTTGTTGGGTGTCATTTATCAGCATTTAATCTATTTCTGAATTATCAAAGTTAGCAATTATTTCTTGATTTAGGCATGGGCATTAGTTTCTTGTTCTTAGTAATGCCAGGGAAGGTTTGTGGGATTTTATTTTTTCAACATGTATCTGAGAGTCATTCATTCCTGTCAGGTTTCTCTTAATATCCATGGGGTATTTCAGTGAAATTGAAGACCTCAATGGTTTTACTCCTTCAAGGCATCTTTCTTTCACAGTCATTTCTTATATAAATTACCTGGTTCTGCTCAACTAAGTAAGGGCTCAATCTGACTTATTCAAAAGGCTTTCACTAACATCTTAAAAGAAGAACTTTTTTCTGAGTATTTTCTGCAGTAATTGCTACACTATGGATTCATGAAATTTTAAATTTTATTTGTAAGTGGCCTAATATTGTAAATGTGTGACATTGAGACTGGGTGGTTTAAAAAATATAAAACAAATAAACAGGGAAATGAAACCAATATCCCTTTAAAATTGACTATGATTTTTTTGTTCTGTTAAATAAACAACAAAGAACACTATTTCTCCTGCATCTCATGATTTAGTTTGGTACTGTAGACACAAATATATTCATTACAACTCATAAAAATATTGGTATGTCAACTTGACAGAAATTGGAGGTGGGGAATAAAAATTTATTCAAGGCTTCACAAAACTTGCTGAAATGAAAAAATATCAGTAGAATAGCTGTTTTTCTTTATTGAAAAAAAGTAAAAAGTCAAAGTGCATTTCATCTTGACATACTTAAATCATGTCCTTTTTGTCAAAATTTCTGGAAAATGTATCAGAATCATTTATGTTGATAGTCTTGGATCTCAACCAAAAGCAAAAGGACTGTTAGTATTCACTTCTGGACTGCCAAAATTGATCCTTGTATTTAAAAACTAAGAACTTTTTTTGTTTAATAGTAAAATAAGCAGAAAGGAAAGCAATTTGTCTGTGAGGTTAAATGAATGCTAATAAAACTGGATACGTGAACTTAGTTTTCAGATTTAACTTTTAACATCAGGATTTTTTTAAAAGATACAAAGTTGTATCTTTCTGCAAGCTGCACTTTCCCTGGGGCTAAACTTATTGCTGAAGCCAAAAATCAAAGTAAAAAAGAGTTAACCAGAAATTAGAAGTAAATGAGCAAGGCATAAAATTTGGAATAACTGCCCTAAGTAGATAAAAACAGCTGCATATTGTGGGCAGTGTATTCTTCTACACCCATACAGATGTATGCAACATACTTCCTATAATCATTTGCCAACATTTTTTCTAGTTATGAAAGTAAGAATAATGATAAATAATAAATGCTTTTTCTTAAGAATGTATTCTGTTGTAATAACTTTTCTTTCATGCTTGATAAATGTTAAGCAGTATTTCATTTTTTCAAAACATCTTGTGAGTTATTATGTCTATTTTAGGTGAGAGAAAACTGTAAAACCTGGAAGGGTAGCAGGTAATTCGCCCAAGGTCACAGAGCTAATACAGAGAGAGCCAGAATCGAAACTTCAGTGTGCCCCATTCCAAAAATTAATTTCTTATCCAATAAACAATGCTCTCTATATATCGAAAAAAGGAGAGAAAGATAAATAGAATAATGCCAGATGATAAATGCAGGTAATAAATGTTAAAGGATGCATTTATTCATGAAATATTAATGCAATTTGAGTCAACATCATTGTGTTGCAAATATTCTGTAAACATCGTTGTTATGACAGTTACAAGACAGGTCTGGAGAGGGGATCCATGCTATTTGAACACTTTTCACCCTTTTTGGATCCAAATTCTTTAACAAAATTTCTTTTTAAATAATGTTATATATAATGAACTTATTGACAATGTAAAGCAAATGCAAAAAAAGTTTTCATAGAGTTTTCAACAGTTTTGCTTCCTATTGAATTACTATTTGCTTACATATTAGCCATTTTTATATAATTTAAAGGACTTTATTGATGTATTTTATTTACCTTTATTCATTCATCATATTTCTATTTCTTCTATGTAGAGTGCTGTAAGTGCTGTAAAACTTTTCTTTACAACCTACTCCAATATGACCTCATCCTAACATAACTAACTACTGCTATGACTCTGTTTTCAAATATGTTCACATTCTAAGGGGGTTAGTACTTCGATGAATTGAGGGGAGGGAGTCAAATTCAACTCATAACAACCAGGAACAAATATTAAATCTAAGTCTGGAGTTGTCTAAAGCGAGGGGGAAAAGGAGAGTGTATTATGAGGAAATTTGTGATTTTTAGGGGATGCGTGGAAGAGAAAGAGAGAGCAAAGAAGTAATACTCCCGAGTTAGTTACTGCCCCTTTTTCCTTGTAAATGGACTTCAGCTTTGGATGAAATTTTGCTGCCTAAATTCGTTTCTTTAGGACCTCACCAAATTTTTCTAAGCAGTTCAGAATGTTGTGAATTCTAGTTTGACCTTTCAAGGTGACGATAATTCTGCTGCTTTTAATGTCATCTTCAAATTAATGAACCAACTTGGGATGCATCTATATCAGTAATGTGGAGGCTATATATTACGATCCCCAGAATTGAAACTCGGGGAACTATTCTAAGACTGTTTGCCTTCAGCTAATGGTCAGTTATTGATAATTAAAGGATCCTCTGGGTATAAAACCCCAGCTAGACTTTCCTCCACATGTCGTCTGCCCATACCATGCTCAAAGGATGATAAAAATACTATGCAGTAAAGCAAGAATAGCATGATACTCCATATATTCTGCAGGCTTGATCATGAGTTGCAGAAAAGCAGAGATTGTCTGCTTTCTTTCTGAAAAGCCTATCCTCTGCACCAAGTGGCCATGCATCAGGAGAAGCTGCTCCAGTAAAATGTCACTGGATGATCCATGAAAAGAAAACAGTAATCAATTATAAAGATTTCAAAATATGCAATTTAATCAAGACATATTGTAGTATGTTAAAAAAACGTTTCAATTCTACCGAGAGAACAATTACTTATCTTTAAATTATGGAGCACTTAACAAAGTGAACAGATTTAAATAGCAATGCATAAAAACTGCAACAACAGTATTGTCAGTTTAAATGTCAGAGAAGGTGGCAAAAGGGACAATTTGCATGTTTATTAACTGATAGTATGAAACAAATTGTTTTCAACATTTAAAAAGTTGACGAATAGGTAGAAGACACAAGTACAATAAATGAAAATACCTAAGGAAGAATCTTAGATATAAAGGAGGTTGTGTCCCCTTTGTGGAACCTCATTTTTAGAAGAATTGATGTCAGGAATTTGATCATCGTGATGCATTACCACTTCCTTACAATTCTTTTTCTTTTATCATAGACATGCATACGAAAAGCTACTGGCTTTATTGATGCGTGTTTTCTGTGAACACTATTATCTATCTTTAGTCAACTCCTCTATTATTAACATTATTTACAGTCCACTAGTTTTATTTTCTATGCTGCCAAATAATTTGCAACTAATTTAGCACAACAGATACTAGAACCCTAAAAAAGTAACTTTTTTGGCATTAAAAACATTTGTCATTGGGGAATTTCTAAGGCTTTCGACAGAGATGAACGTTCAGTTGAGGTTTATTTACTTCCTTTGTAAAATCTGATAGCATAAGCTATTTAAGAAAATATTTTTTATTCATGTGCCTTCATTGGCCCTTTCAGAAATTAAATATGCATAAAGTTTTCAAAAATTTCAGAGGCATATGGGAATCTGCTATATATTTATTGAATATATATTGGGGAAAAAAAGGAAAAGAGGAGTAGACTTTGTGTGCTAGGGACTTCTATGTGAATTGGTTAGGGTATATGCTAAGCTACAACAACAAAGAAACTCCAGAATGCAGTGGCCAAATATAACATTTATTTTTCGCTCATAGAAAAGTCCAGAAATGGGTGTTTTATGCTGTCCAGGGTGGGGAAACAGTTCTGTTCCCAAGATCATTCAGAACTCAGGCTCTTGTTGCACTGCCATTCTTTAAGTCATTGAGATATTCTACATGAAATCTGGCTGTCAGCGACGTGACCACATCCCAGCCCCAGGGGAGAAGAAGACAAAGAGCAAAAGGCAATCTGCTTCTTCATGGAAATGGGTTGAAAATGGTAAACATCACTTCCGTTCAAAACCCATTGGCCGGGCTTCCCTGGTGGCGCAGTGGTTGAGAATCTGCCTGCTAATGCAGGGGACACGGGTTCGAGCCCTGGTCTGGGAAGATCCCACATGCCACGGAGCAGCTGGGCCCGTGAGCCACAATTGCTGAGCCTGCGCGTCTGGAGCCTGTGCCCCGCGACGGGAGGGGCCGCGATAGAGAAAGGCCCGCGCACCGCGATGAAGAGCGGTCCCCGCACCGCGATGAAGAGTGGCCCCCGCTTGCCGCAACTGGAGAAAGCCCTCGCACGAACCGAAGACCCAACACAGCCAAAAATAAATAAATAAATAAATAAAAATCAAGTAAAACTTTTAAAAAAAAAAAAAAAAAAAAAAAAACCCATTGGCCACATGAAGGTACAAAGGAGTTTGGAAAAAATGTTATCTCTAATTGAGATTCTATAAAAAGGGAAGAGAGGAGCATATGTTTTCCGTAAAATTTTGACATCTCTGTCTAAGGACATGTGTGCTGATTTTTCCCTTCTATGGTCCTCACAAGGTATAATCATTGTTCCTATTGTCCTGGGAGAGACAGAGGTCAAAGAAATCTGTTATCTTTGCTTGTTATGTGCTCAACCGTGGGATGGCCCCATGCTTCTTGGGTTGTTTTACTTCATGCAAAGAGATGTTCCCTTTAATTACAAAAATATTCAAATAGTATTTATGTACTTTCTCTTTATTAATTGTGTTTTGGTGCACACTAATGTGGTATGAACGTTGCTTTCCAACAACCTAATTCATTTTTCAAGCTTGATTTGAATTTCTAATTTTTCTTTGCATTAACATTTTATTCTTTGTGGTGAGTTATGGTTATTTTGCCTTCTTGTGTCTGCACTATTTTAAATTAAAATAATACTTTATGATAAGGCATTGCTAAATTTAAAGCGACTAAATTGAGTTCTAATAAGGAGGGCCCACGAAGGTGGTTCTTGTTTTGATGTGTTCCCAGAGAGAATTCTGTCCTCTGAGGTATCGGAAAAACAGGACCTTTCAGTGCAGGCGCGATCTTTCCTCTCTGCTACTGGGGAGACCAAGTAGATGCATGGGGCTTGCCTGAACACAGGAGAAGGTTGGAGCATTACCTGCTTTTATTTCAATAATCCACTTAGATAACTAATGTACAATGAAATGTTTTATTTTATTAACTAACTATGTTTAGAATTTTAAAAATACTTGAAGTCAATAATAACATCAGTATAAGTGATTCCAGTGTATCACTGGCACCATTACTCTTCTGGTTTCCTGATATACATCTTTTACACTATTTTCACATATCATCGTTTCTTCCTTAGTGTCACCCCAGGAACTTGCCAACTTTGAAAAGTCACTTAAATTATTTTCTCATCACTTTTTTCCACTAGCTTTTAATCTTGTTTTTATTTAAAAAAAAAAAAAACAAGAAAAAAAGAACCATAAACAATAACACATTCATGCAATGCCTGTTTATTGTTTCTAACTATTTAAAATTCGTGTGATCTAACTGATTGAACCTCTCCGTATTCTGATAGCACTTTACCTAGAGAATGAGATTTTGTGACAGAAAAAATAATGCACTTGGGCTTTTTTGATCTCTCTGCTGGACTGTAGGGCAAAGAACTAAATAAGAACAGAGTCCTGCCCTCAAGAAACTCATACGAGGGTCTCATGATGTTAGATCCAATGGTCAATTCTCAGTAGGCAAAAGCTGCATTTGATGGTTGCTCACTGCCCTTCCTGGATACATTTTCTTTGTTTTCTTCCCAGGAAAACACATACTGTGAGTTTTTCTCCTAATTCACCGATTAATCCATTTCAGTCACCTTTGCTAGTTTCTCTCCTCACAAACCTCTTCTCTTTGGAGGGCTGAGTCCTCGGGCTTCTTCTCTATCTATACAAACTCTTTTGATGACCTCATCTGCTCTTAGATCTCTAAACACCATCTACGAGATGATTTATAGCTCAGAATTTATATCTACAGACCATATTGCTCTGTTGAACTCCAGATTCATATATCCACATGGACATCTAAAAGACTAACTGGATTTCTGTTATTTTCCACAAAACATGTTCTAACCCAGTCTTCCCCATCTCCAGTTATCCTTACTTCATTATTCCATTTACCAAGGCCAAATCTTGGCATTATCCTTGACTCTTCTCTTTTCCTCATCCTCCCCATTCAGTCGGTTAACACATCCTTTGGGTGTATGTTAAAAATATGCTACATCACAGTCTGCTCACTTCTTGTGACTTCTATGGCTATTCCCCTGGATGAACCTCTATCATCCTTTGTCTGAATTACTTCTTCAGCCTCTTAACGAGTCTGCCTAAGTCAGATCATGTTTCCCTCTTTTCAAAATCCTCCAATAGTTCTCCTTTTTACTGAGTGAAAGATAGTCTTTTTAATGATTACAAATCACTGCATGAGCTGCTTGCCCCATCCCCACCCTTGTTTACCCTTCTGTCTCCCCCTGAATTACCCATACGTGCTTTCACCAGAGCTATCCTGCTCTTCTTGTTATCCTTTGAATATGAGAGGAGAATTTATCATTTAGGGCATCTGCATTGGCCCTTGTCTCTCCTGGAATTATCTTCGTTCAGATATCTGCATGGGCTCCTCTCAATAAAGAGGACTAACATATTTAAAAACGCAATGGGACCAAGTCAACCTGTCTTTCAAATGACACCGTATTCCTGCTCTATTTCTTTCCTCTGAAGAATTTACATAATACATCATACAATTTTCTTGTTATTATATTTATTATCTGCCTTCCATAATAAAATATAGCCTTTGCAAGGGTAGATATTTTAATCTGTTTTATTGTTAAATTAGTCTAAGTCCCCAAAATAGTGCCTACCACATGGTAGCCACTCTGTAAATATTTGTTGGGTGTATGAAATGGCATGAAGTTAGAATTATTCCCATTTTACTGAGAAAAATGCAGGCTCAAGGAGGTCTCTGGACTGCACATTTTTTACTTGTTACAGAGAAATTGTATCTATTTTATTTACTTTCTAATATTTTCTGATGGTGAAATAAGTCCAAGTTTCTGGAAGTAACTTTTATATTTTGAAGTTCTACACACAGGAAAAAGAATTACACAAAATTACTCTCTCACATTTTTCTTTTTTTAAAATTTTTATTGGAGTATAGTTGATTTACAGTGTTGTATTAGTTTCTGCTGTAGAGCAAAGTGAATCAGTTATACATACACATATATCAACTCTTTTTATACATTCTTTCCCCATATAGGTCATTACAGAGTATTGAATAGAGTTTCCTGGGCTATATAGTAGGTCCTTATTAGTTATCTATTTTACATATAGTACTGTTTATATGTCAATCCCAATCTCCCAAGTTATCCCTCCCCCCTTACCCCCTGGTAACCATAAATTTGTTTTCTACATCTGTAACTCTATTTCTGTTTTGTAGATAAGTTCATTTGTACCCCTTTTTTATAGGTTCCACATGTAAGTGATATCATACGATATTTGTCTTTCTCTGTCTGACTTACTACACTCAGTGTGAGAATCTCTAGGTCCATCCATGTTGCTTCAAATGGCATTATTTCATTCTTTTTTATGGCTGAGTAGTATTCCATTGTATATATGTACCACATCTCCTCTATCCATTCTTCTGTTGATGGACATGTAGGTTGCTTCCACATCCTCACTATTGTAAACAGTGCTTCAATGAACCTTGGGGTGCATGTATCTTTTCGAATTATGGTTTTCTTCAGGTATGTGGCCAGGAGTGAGATTGCTGGACGATATGGTAGGTCTATTTTTAGTTTTTTAAGGAACCTCCATACTGTTCTCCATAGTGGCTGTACCAATTTACATTCCCACCAACAGAATAGGAAGGTTCCCTTTTCTCCACACCCTCTCCAGCATTTATTGTTTCTAGATTTTTTGATGATGGCCATTCTGACCAGTGTGAGGTGATACCTCATTGTAGTTTTGATTTGCATTTCTCTAATGATTAGTGATGTTGAGCATCTTTTCATGTGCTTTTTGGCCATCTGTATATCTTCTTTGGAGAAATGTCTATTTAGGTCTTCTGCCCATTTTCCGATTGGGTTGTTTGTTTTTTTGATATTGAGCTGCATGAGTTGTTTGTATATTTTGGAGATTAATCCCTTGTCAGTTGCTTCGTGTGCAAATATTTTCTCCCATTCTGAGGGTTGTCTTTTTGTTTTGCTTATGGTTTCCTTTGCTGTGCAAAAGCTTTTAAGTTTAATTAGCTACCATTTGTTTATTTTTGTTTTTATTTTCATTACTCTAGGAGATGGGTCAAAAAAGATCTTGTTGCAATTTATGTCAAAGAGTGTTCTGCCTATGTTTTCCTCTCAGAGTTTTATAGTATCCGGCCTTACATTTACGTCTTTAATTCATTTTGAGTTCATTTTTGTGCATGGTGTTAGGGAGTGTTCTAATTTCATTCTTTTACATGTAGCTGTCCAGTTTTCCCAGCACCACTTATTGAAGAGACTGTCTTTTCTCCATTGCATATTCTTGCCTCCTTTGTTATAGATTAGGTGACCACAGGTGCGTGAGTTTATCTCTGGACTTTCTGTCCTGTTCCATTGATCTATATTTCTGTTTTTGTGCTAGTACCATTTTTCAACATGAACTCCCTTTTCCAACTGGGAAGAGGTTTACAATATTTTGTTTTCCCTTATATTCTTCTATCTCTATATCTTCTTTCTTGCCTTATCACCCTTTGCTTTTCAACCTAGCTAAATACTACTTTTTCTTGAAGGCTCAGTGAAAGCCATTTCTCTAACTGGAAGTTTTCCCTGAATAATCTACTTCACATTTATTTCTTTGTTCTCTAAACTTCAAATGCATTATAGTTAGGACTCTAAAGCTTAGAAACAAGCATCCTTGGATTTTTGCCAAAGTAAATTTCTGGAAACTATGTCATAAAGCTCATCGTTTGAAAGCTTAAAATTCTAAAGATAAAATTCTCTGACCAAGGACATAGCTTATATAAATCAGAGCTGTGACTAAGAGACATCATAAAAGTCCAGATAAAAGAGACATGGTCATTTAAAACAGTAAAATGATGCTCCAAATATTATTAAATGGTGAAAAAATGTGTACATATTGATTTTCCCAAGGTCCCTAATGTTCTTTATAGTTATGAATAACGCATATAAATACAACTTTATTGTATTATAAATTTGGTAAAAACACATGTGGTAAATATGAACACAACTGTTAAAGATATAACTAATACTTTTTACTTTCTTAGTATTCAGAAAGGCTTTGGGGAATTAAAAAAATCTGTCAAGGGAAGTTAAAATTGATACATTCTTTTCTTCACAGTTTTCTGTCAACCAAAATTACTCTATCTTTTTTAGAACTTTGCTCCAGTTTGGAATCCTTTCTTTCCATAAATGTCTGGATTGCTCTTTTCTTCTTACTGAAAGGCATGATAGTATATGAAATTCTATTGAAGGAGTGTGAAAAGTAGGAAAAAAGAGAAATAGATTGCTATTTAAAATATTTGAGATATTAACGAAAAAACTAAATGTAATTGTGCTGTGCCTCTCTTATTGAATTTTTAAGTTCTTGGGGACAGAGCTGAGGCCATTTCTTTGACTTAATTTATGTTCCCGCTACCTACTTATCAGTGCCCCATGCCTCATATAGAATGGGGCATATGGTATTCTACTTGTTACTTATTGGATGATTACATAATTACTTTTCATTGTTGGTATAAAAATAAAACATTTTGATACTCATTACTTAACAATAGGAGAAAGAAAATTTAAAATGATGCATTGCGTTGCAGTGTCCCAATATTCACACAGTTTAAGTAAAATTTAAATGTCTACTCAATATTAATGCCCAAAGCCTGAGAGTCAGAAACCAATATAGGGATGCTGTTGTTGCAGGTCGGCTCCAGTTAAGACCCATGTTAGGAAAGTCTGGGGTGGGACCCTGAGCGGAAAGAGATGAGGGGCCTCTGTGTGTGGGCGTGGAGATGAAGACAAGATGTCTGCAGTGGTATGGTGAGAACAAAGGTTACCAAACTGAGAGAATTAACAAATGGGCATGGAATAATAAAGACAATGAGTAAAACCATGATTGTCCAAGCCCTCACCAAGTAACTATGAAAAGGGCTTACGGTGATCATCTCTGAAGCAGAACAACTTTCCTTTTTGACTATTACCTAGAATAACAAGATCTGCTGGACTCTCATTCACTAGAGACAGAAGATGAGGCTCAGTTTGTCACTCTTCCAAGACCCACAATACTCCAAGAGCCCAGTCTTCACCCTGAAAGGAAAAGGTTAAAATATTTTAATAAATGTCTGTGAAGGGCAATGTGTAAATAAAGAGGATTATAGAGTTGGAGCATGAATATCCACTTTCTTATTAAAAGTTATCCTACCTAGAGACATTCTAAAATTTATAAAGGTAAAGTTTATGCATTTTAAAACTGCAAATAATACCATTTGAGTTTTACTATTGTTGGAGTTTTACAGTGTCCTTTATTGGTTCTTGTCAAAGTTCTAAATCAGGATCTGGTTATATCTAGAGTAAATTAAACTTGTTCTGCAAAACAATCAATTGCTTTAAGTAGCAGGCAATTATACCTCACTGAGGTTATTGAGAGGCTGGACCACACTTTGGCAGGAGGAATGTTTTAGACAATTTTCATGGATCATATAAGTTTTGCATTAGATGATTTCTATGTCTTAGATAACACTAAGTTTATGTGATTTTTCAGATTAAAAATAAATATTAATTCACTGTCCAAACCTCCTTGGTAAAATATAATAATAGACTGATGAAGCATGCATGTGGTAAGATTACTTTTTAGAGAACTAGAGCAGAGATAATGTCATCCCATTATTTTTTATCTTTATTGTTATTATGATCAATTTGCCTCCGTTTAGCAGTGTTTTTTACACTACAGTCCTGATCCATTAATGAGTCATGTAATCATTTTGATGGGTTATAACTAGAAATTATTTCAAATAAAATAGAATAAAGTAGAATAGGTAGGAGAGAATAGAATAGGATAGAATGGAATGGCATGGGGTGGAACTGAAAGGAACCTCTGTAGAGTAGAATGGAGTAAACACTTGCAGAAGCAGTAGTTTTAACTGTGTACTTACATATGTAAATATTCACAGAGTCCTGATGTAAAATGCATTTCTTACTCTGAGTTGTGAAAAATATTTGAAACTTTAGTCTAGGTTGGAATAATTGTTGTTTTATTTAAGAACATTTTCCCCAAATCTGATGCGTAATATTTTCTGTTTGGAAAAGATCCAGGTAGCAGAGATTTTAGAGGTGATGCTGAGATCGTGTTAGAATCCATTATTTGTGAAAGAAAAAAAGGAGGTTTTCAGTGTATTTTTCTTACTATTGTCTTCATGCTGTTATTAGGAGAATGTGCCCAAATGTGAATACGAGTGTAATCCTTCTCCTTTATTGTCATAATGATATATATTTTAAATGATATTATGTTAACCGTAATTTTCATTATGTTAAATGTAATTATGTTTAATTAAAATTTTATGATAAGCATTCCTTATACATATGAAATGACAAAATGTTTGATTGGGTCCTGTAACATTGTAACGTTCAACAACAGTAGACACAATTAATATGGTTCATATTTCTTCACATATTTTACTGTTCATTTTTTATTCTTTTATTAGATGCTATAGATTTCAAATGTGCCCCAACTCCATATTTTCTTAACTCTCTTCTCTTGTAAAATACTTAATAGTCTCTTTTTCTTTTATAACTACATACTGTCTTTCTACAGTAAAGTCTTTCTTCCTTTTCTTCAAGCATTTTCTAACTCTAACTACAAACCACCTGCAGTACCAACTCAGAAATGAAGTAGAATCAAAACTGTTTGAAGAAAGTTTGGAAGCTGAAGCATGTTCAGTCAAGCTGCCATTCACACACACACACACACACACACACACACACACACACACAGTATTTCAAATATTCCCTAGTAATGCATGTTGAAAGGCAAATAGTCACAAATATCTTTCTGAATAAATTGATATTAGAGATAAATAGAAAAACATAACCATGTTTCCTATTTAATTTATATACAGACCTATGTACATGTTATAAATTTTAGTTTACAATTTTTTTTCTTTTTTTTACATTTTTTTCCTTGTGTGTTGGTTGGAGGGGGATGAGAATTATAAATTTAGATAAGTGGATGCAGAGAATATAATATTTTCAGTATTCTAATTATACAGAAAAATATGTGCTTCACTTCCCATTTTTTAATATTTTGCTATATTATTTTAAAATGCATTAGTTTTTCAAGGTTGTTTTGGGACATTTAATTCATTTTCAGTTCAAAAGGTAACTATAATTTTGTATGCTACTTTTCTTTTCACTTGGATATCTGTTATATGACTGAGGCATTTGTCTTGAATTCTTATATGTCTATGTTCTATTGTTTTGTCCCAGAAAATAACAGGAATCTCTAGCTATAGATTCATTCATCACCTATTTGTTCTTTATTTAACACATGCTCACTGCACATCAAGTCTGTGCAAAATCTTTTACGGGGCTTTGGGAGAGATGCAAGGAATAGTGGAAGGAAAGGGGGATGTCTAAAGATAAATAATACATTTATTATGCCCTCACAATGCTTTTAATATAATTAAAATGTTTAATAATTAACATTGAAAGAGAACTTTATTAAAACAAAGCATAGATATTGAACCTTCTTTTAAAGACTCTATGTATTTCACCTTGCCATTGTATTTTTGAAATTTACTCTTTTCAGTTAGTTTAGTGGACATTTGACCACGGAACATTTCATCTGTTTCAAGGACCCCTTTGTTTTATAGAATGATAGAGTCTGAGTTTGCTAAAGCCTATTAAGAAACTTCACTAAAGAGAGAGAAAGAAATTCCACCACAGAAATACTCGTCTCCAAACTGGTTACAGGTCTCCAAATGCATCTCACTCTTTCACACTTTTATGCAGTTGCTTCACTCTGAATGTTCCTTTTTTCCTTTTGAACTCCTTCAAGACTCACCTTACAGGTAACCTAATTTGTGAAGTCTTCACCCAAGGGAAGGGGCTATGTCATGTGCTCCCCTCTGTCTTCTTTCTACTTGCCTCTACTATGGAACATTTTTATTTCTGATTGTTTGCCTCTCTGTCTCTTCTCATATACCATGTCTTCCTTAAAAGCAGGAACTTAGCCTCCATCACTCAGGCCTGGTAGAGTGTGAGGCATGTGTTCAGTGTTCCAAAAACCTTCGTTCATTAAATGAATCGAGTCTTTCTCTAGATTGTCCATATTTCCTGCCTGATTCCATCACTGAACACCCTCTTGAGCCATTTCTCCAGGTGGAAGAAACAGGTTATCTTATCAAATTCTTGACAGCACATTTAATCTAGATGCAAACGTTAGGAAAGTTGTACTAGATGACATAATTTACTGTACTTTAATCTGAAGGATCAAATCTATTACTAGTCATAGAACTCACTGTATGTTTTCACATGAGGTTCAGTGAAGGACCTGTGCTCACTGAAGGCAGTGGCTGAACTGGCATAGTTTAAACTATCAATGATTTTAGTTTAAAAATATCAAGCTGTTAATGTCATTAACAAGTCAGTTGTTTGGTGGTAAAAGAACATGTGCTTGATTCTAATATTTTTTCTTTCTACTTCTTTTGAGAGTGTCAGTTGATACCATGTAAATAATGTGAATTGGTTGCCATTTTGATTTAGATTTTTCTTCCTATCTATGGATGGCCAACTTCATCAGACTCTTGTTCACCCTCACATCTTACCCAAACCCTTTCTAAAATATATGCCTCCAAATCTTGGTAAATAGCAAAAATGATTCAAGCAGACTTGGTTCAGATTTTATCATCAATATCTGATGGCTATTCTTTTCTACAGCCAGTTGCGCAGTAAAAGATTGTACTTTAATCTCCCTAATCTCTCTCTCTGTGTTTGGCCTTTTTGTAGAATGCTGACTTTCTGTATATATTTGCTAGCTGGTTTAATATTAGCTCTTTTATTCCTTTATGTAAAGGGGTAATGGCTACTTTGTTTTTCCCTAAGCCAAGTTACATAGTTAAAATTAGGTTTTAAATGTGTAATTTAAAAGTTTATTATAGCTGTTGCATACTTTCGTGTTAATTACTCCAACCCATTCAAACTTTATCTTTGCCTTGAAAGGTAATTATGTGAAGTGTGGTTTGCATATTATTTGTAAAACCTAACGGAGTGAACTATTGCAAATTCTGCATGGACTGTGATTTAGGAGAATGTGTTGTTAATGATTGAGGGTAGTAAGAAATAACTCAATTCGTACTTGGGAGGGCCCCACAGGGTCCTGCTCAGTTTCATGCCTGCTTGAGCTAGTATGATTAAGCAAAAGCAATCAAATACAAAATTTAAAGTAAAAGAAACTAATCCAGTATGTAGTCAGATTTGTTCTTCCCGATTACACATTGAGTTTCTGCGATGGACCAGGCATTGTAATAGGCACTAGAGAAACAATGATATTCCCTGCCCACAAGGATCTTCCCTTCTGGTTTGCAAGGAAATGTTCTGGAGGCTGGGAAGTCTAAGATGAAAAGTGCTGGCCAATTCAGTTCCTGAAGAACTAACACCTACCTCACCTAGATTACCAGATTTGGGGGAGTTTCAAACAAGATGGTGGCTGTGTGGCTGACAGGGTCTTGGGGCTCTGGCCGGGTGTCAGGCCTGAACCTCTGAGGTGGGAGAGCCGAGTTCAAGACATTGGACCACCAGAGACCTCCCGGCCCCACGAAACGTCAATCGGCAAGAGCTCTCCCAGAGATCTCCATCTCAACGATAAGACCCAGCTTGACTCAACGACCAGCAAGCTCCAGTGCTGGATACCCCATGCAAAACAACTAGCAAGACAGAACACAACCCTGCCCCCCATTAGCAGAGAGGCTGCCTAAAATCATGCTAAGTTCAAAGACACCCCAAAACACACCACCAGACATGATCCTGCCCACCAGAAAGACAAGATCCAGCCTCGTCCACCAGAACACAGGCATCAGTACCCCCCATCAGGAAGCCTACACAACCCACTGAACCAACCTTACACAATGGGGGCAGACACCAAAAACAACAGCAACTACGAACATGCAGACTGCTAAAAGGAGACCCCAGAAACAGTAAGTTAAGCAAAGTGAGAAGACGGAGAAATACACAGCAGATGAAGGAGCAAGGTAAAAACCCACCAGACCAAACAAATGAGGAAGAAATAGGCAGTCTACCAGAAAAAGAATTCAGAGTAATGATAGTAAAGATGATCCAAAATCTTGGAAATAGAATGGAGAAAATACAAGAAACATTTAACAAGGACCTAGAAGAACTAGAGAGCAAACAAACAATGATGAACAACACAATAAATGAAATTAAAAATTCCCTAGAAGGAATCAATAGCAGAATAACTGAGGTAGAAGAACAGAGAAGTGACCTGGAAGATAAAATAGTGGAAAGAACTACCGCAGAGCAGAATAAAGAAAAAAGAATGAAAAGAATTGAGGACAGTCTCAGAGACCTCTGGGACAACATTAAACACACCACCATTTGAAATAAAGGGGTCCCAGAAGAAGAAGAGAAAAAGAAAGGGACTGAGAAAATATTTCAAGAGATTACAGTTGAAAACTTCCCTAATATGGGAAAGGAAATAGTCAATCAAGTCCAAGAAAGGCAGAGTCCCATACAGGATAAATACAAGGAGAAACACGCCAAGACACATATTAATCAAACTATCAAAAATTAAATGCAAAGAAAAAAATTAAAAGCAGCAAGGGAAAACAACAAATAACATACAAGGGAATCCCCATAAGGTTAACAGCTGATCTTTCAGCCAAAACTCTGCAAGCTGGAAGGTAGTGACAGGACATATTTAAAGTGATGAAAGGGAAAAAATTACAATGAAGATTACTCTACCCAGCAAGGATCTCATTCAGATTCCATGGAGAAATTAAAAGCTTTACAGACAAGCAAAAGCTAAGAGAATTCAGCACCACCAAACCAACTTTACAACAAATGCTAAAGGAACTTCTCTAGGCAGGAAACACAAGAGAAGGAAAAGACCTACAATAACAAACCCAAAACATTTAAGAAAATGGGAATAGGAACATACATATCGATAATTACCTTAAATGTAAATGAATTAAATGCTCCAACCAAAAGACATAGATTGGCTGAATGGATACAAAAACAAGACCCGTATATATTCTGTCTACAAGAGACCCACTTCAGACCTAGGGACACATACAGACTGAAAGTGAGGGGATGGAAAAAGATATTCCATGCAAATGGAAATCAAAAGAAAGCTGGAGTAGCAATTCTCATATCAGACAAAATAGACTTTAAAATAAAGACTATTACAAAAGACAAACAAGGGCACTACATAATGATCAAGGGATCCAAGAAGAAGATATAACAATTGTAAATATTTATTCATCCAACATAGGAACACCTCAATACATAAGGCAAATGCTAACAGCCATAAAAGGGGAAATCAACAGTAACACAATAATAGAAGGGGACTTTAACACCCCACTTTCACCAATGGACAGATCATCCAAAATGAAAATAATAAGGAAACACAAGCTTTAAATGACACATTAAACCAGATGGACTTAATTGATATTTATAGGGCATTCCATCCAAAAACAACAGAATACACTTTCTTCTCACGTGCTCATGGAACATTCTCCAGGATAGATCATATCTTGGGTCACAAATCAAGCCTTGGTAAATTTAAGAATATTGAAATCATATAAAGTTATTCTTCCAACCACAACGGTATGAGACCAGATATCAATTATGGAAAAAAAACCTGTAAAAAATACGAACACACAGAGGTTAAACAATACGCTACTAAATAACCAAGAGATCACTGGAGAAGTCAAAGAGGAAATCAAAAAATACCCAAAAACAAATGACAATGAAAAACGATGACCCAAAACTATGGGATGCAGCAAAAGCAGTTCTAAGAGGGAAATTTATAGCAATACAATCCTACCTCAAGAAACAAGAAAAATCTCAAATAAACAACCTAACCTTACACCTAAAGAAATTAAAGAAAAAAGAACCAAAAAACCTCAAAATTAGCAGAAGGAACGAAATCATAAAGATCAGATCAGAAATGAATGAAAAAGAAATGAAGGAAACAATAGCAAAGATCAATAAAACTAAAAGCTGCTTCTTTGAGAAGTTAAACAAAATTGATAAACCACTAGCCAGACTCAAGAAAAAGAGAGGGAAGACTCAAATCAACAGAATTAGAAATGAAGAAGGAGAAGTAACAACTGACCCTGCAGAAATACAAGGAATCATGAGGGATTACTAAAAGCATCTATATGCCAATAAAATGGACAACCTGGAAGAAATGGACAAATTCTTAGAAAAGCACAACTTTCCAAAACTGAACCAGGAAGAAATAGAAAATATAAACAGACCAATCACAAGCACTGAAATTTACACTGTGATTAAAAATCTTCCAACAAACAAAAGCCCAGGACCAGATGCCTGCACAGGAGAATTCTATCAAACATTTAAAGAGCTAACACCTATCCTTCTTGAACTCTTCCAAAATATAGCAGAGGGAGAAACACTCCCAAACTCATTCTAAGATGCCACCATCACCTTGATATCAAAACCAGACAAAGATGTCACAAAGAAGGAAAACTACAGGCCAATATCACTGATGAACATAGATGCAAAAATCCTCAACAAAATACTAGCAGAGTCCAACAGCACATTAAAAGGATCATACAGTATGATCAAGTGGGGTTTATCCCAGGAATGCAAGGATTCTTCAATATATGCAAATCAATCAATGTGATACACCATATTAACAAACTGAAGGATAAAAACCATATGATCATCTCAATAGATGCAGAAAAAGCTTTTGACAAAATTCACCACCCATTTATGATAAAAACTCTCCAGAAAGTAGGCATAGAGGAAATTTCCTCAACATAATAAAGGCCATATATGACAAACCCACAGCCAACATCGTCCTCAATGGTGAAAACTGAAACCATTTCCTCTAAAATCAGGAACAAGACAAGGATGTCCACTCAGCACTATTATTCAACATAATTTTGGAATTTTTAGCCACAGCAATCAAAGAAGAAAAAGAAATAAAAGGAATCCAAATCGGAAAAGAAGAAGTGAAACTGTCACTGTTTGCAGATGACATGATACTCTACATAGAGAATTCTAAAGATGCTACCAGAAAAGTACTAGAGCTAATCAATGAATTTGGTAAAGTAGCAGGATACAAAATTAATGCACAGAAACCTCTTGCATCCCTACACACTAATGATGAAAAATCTGAAAGAGAAATTAAGGAAACACTCCCATTTACCACTGCAACAAAAAGAATAAAATATCTAGGAATATACCTCCCTGAGGAGACAGAAGACCTGTATGCAGAAAACTATAAGACACTCATGAGAGAAATTAAAGATGATGCAAACATATGGAGAGATATACCATGTTCTTAGATTGGAAGAATCAACATTGTGAAAATCACTATACTACCCAAAGCAATCTACAGATTCAATGCAATCCCTATCAAACTACCAATGGCATTTTTCACAGAACTACAACAAAAAAATTTCACAATTTGTATGGAAACACAAAAGACCCCGAATAGCCAAAGCAATCTTGAGAAAGAAAAATGGAGCTGGAGAAATCAGGCTCCTGGTCTTCAGACTATACTACAAAGCTACAGTAGTCAAGACAGTATGGTACTGGCACAAAAACAGAAATATAGATCAATGGAACAGGATAGAAAGCCCAGAGATAAACCCACGCACCTATGGTCACCTTATCCTTGATAAAGGAGGCAAGCATATACAGTGGAGAAAAGACAGCCTCTTCAATAATTGGTGCTGGGAAAACTGGACAGCTACATGTAAAAGAATGAAATTAGAACACTCCCTAACACCATAAACAAAAATAAATTCACGATGGATTAAAGACCTAAATGTAAGGCCAAACACTATAAAACTCTTAGAGGAAAACATAGGCAGAACACTCTATGACATAAATCACAGCAAGATCCTTTTTGACTCACCTCCTAGAGAAATGGAAATAAAAAGAAAAATAAAGAAATGGGACCTAATGAAACTTAAAAGCTTTTGCACAGCAAAGGAAACCATAAATAAGATGAAAAGACAACTCTTAGAATGGGAAAAATATTTGCAAATGAAGCAACTGGCAAAGGATTAATTTCCAAAATATACAAGCAGTGCATGCAGCTCAATATCAAAAAACAAACAACGCAATCCAAAAATGCACAGAAGAACTAAATAGACATTTCTCCGAAGAAGATATACAGATTGCCAACAAACACATGAAAGGATGCTCAACATCATTAATCATTAGAGAAATGCAAATCAAAACTGCAATGAGAATAAAAAAAGAAAAAAGAAAAACTGCAATGAGGTATCACCTCACACAGGTCAGAATGGCCATCATGAAAAAAATCTAGAAACAATAAATGCTGGAGAGGGTGTAGAGAAAAGGGAACCCTCTTGCACTGTTGGTGGGAATGTAAGTTGATATAGCCACTGTGTAGAACAGTATGGATGTTCCTTAAAAAACTGAAAGTAGAACTACCATATTACCCAGCAATCCCACTACTGGGCATATACCCTGAGAAAACCATAATTCAAAAAGAGACATGTACCACAATGTTCATTGCAGCACTATTTACAATAGCCAGGACATGGAAGCAACCTAGGTGTCCATCGACACAAGTGTGGATAAAGAAGATGTGGCACATATATACAATGGAATATTACTCAGCCATAAAAAGAAATGAAATTTAGTTATATGTAGTGAGGTGGTTGGACCTAGAGTCTGTCATACAGAGTGAGGTAAGTCAGAAAGAGTAAAACAAATACCATATGCTAACAGATATATATGGAATCTAAGAAAAAAAAATGGTTTTGAAGAATCTAGTGGCAGGATAGGAATAAATCCGCAGACGTAGAGAATGGACTTGAGGACACAGGGACAGGGAAGGGTAAGCTGGGATGAAGTGAGAGAATAGCATTGATATATATACACTACCAAATGTAAAATAGATACCTAGTGGGAAGCAGCTGCATAGCACAGGGAGATCAATTCGGTGCTTTGTGACCACCTAGAAAGGTGGGATAAGGAGGGTGGGAGGGAGACGCAAGAGGGAGGGGATATGGGGATATACGTATACATATAGCTGATTCACTTTGTTATACAGCAGAAACTAACACAATATTGTAAAGCAATTATACTCTAATAAAGTTGTTTAAAAAAAAAGGGAAGATACAACAAATTAGTGAATAAAACAAAACAGAAGCAGACTCATAGATATAGAGAACAAACTAGTGGTTACCAGTGGGGAGAGGGAAGGGGGAAGGGTAACACAGGAGTAGGGGAGAACAGAAAGGTTATTATGGGATTATATGAAATTATGTGTGTGAAACTTGTGAAGATTATAAAGCATTATAGAATTTAAAAAATCATTCAATAAAAAGTTAAATTAAAAAAAAAGAAATAACTCATCAGCTCTTGTTACACAAGGGACAAACAAAATACTATTTGCAAGAGTATATCATCTTAAGATTGTTATTAAATACATTTCAGTTTAAGCTACCTGAACTTCACGGTCCCATAAGAGCAGGCTTTATAAACTTTATCCAGGGAGACTCTATTATGATGTGCTATTTTACCATTTTTTATATTTATGATCCACCTAAATATGGTTCCAATCAAAACTTATAAACTTACTAGTTTTATGCAATTCAATAAAATAGAAATGACAGACTATATTGTTATGAAAAAAAAATCTCTAAAGGGAACTAAATATACATTAACTTCTATATTCAGATTCTAGTTAAAGTGTTGTAAAAACTCTACTGTGACCTCTCAGTAAGTTCCTCCAGAGCTCTGTTGAGGGCACCCACTCAGAGTACCCCCTCCCAGCAGAGTCACTCCTGGGTACCAGGCAGGACACAGTGTGCACACCCTTTCTACTTGTGCACACCTGACCTTGTGATCAGACTCCTCTCCCCAGACGAAAAGGCCTTTTTAGAAAAGAAAATCTTCCACCTGTCATTATAAAACTGTACTTATAAAACATTTGAACTTTGCCAATTCTTTGGCCTTTGAAAAAAATTTCTAGATTCTGACCAATCCAGACTTTGTGGCTGTGAATCCTAAATCCTCCTGTTCTACCATGGGAAAAAGAAAGACTTGCTCTTGCATATGAAAACACAAATTTTCATAAGTTTTTTTTCTCTGAAATCCTGATATGGAGGAAAAGCTGAATACTGTTTTGTTTTGTTTTTTTGTTTTTAATGACGTATTCCTTTTCTCCCTTGAAGAAATGATGCTTTGGCTTAGAGCAGCAAGAATTACCAATTATTTTTTTAAATCCCAAATTACTTTGATGTATACATGTTAACACATCATACTTAACATATATCTTTCGTAGTGCATGTACAATCGACGTTTACTACATTGGCTCATGAGTGACATACTTTTGCATCACCTACTGTGTTGATATACCATATTTTATTAAACCATTCGCCTAGCATTGATTTGGACTGCTTTCAATCTTTTGGTAGCATAGGTCATATTAGAACGTTAGCTATATAGTGAAATATTTCTTTATGAACTATATTGCACCAATGAGTTTCACTGCCATTTTTTCTGGATTGGAGGTTCTACTGAGAAAAAAAAATGTTCTCATAAGCATTTGAAGGAGTTTTATGTGGAACATATTTTTCAGCAAAGGACAATATAAATCATTCTGAATCAATGTATGACTCTTCATTAATTCATGAAATTTTGTTAATTTATGACATTATTAATTTGTATAAATTTTGGCATAGAGACCAATGGAAATGGAATTAAAACAATTCTGGAATATTTTTATTTCCAAAAAAAAATTTTTAAAAGTACTACTTAAAAAAATATTTTTTCCAGAAAGAGTTTCCCAGTCCATCTCATACTTGCACATAAACACAGATTCGTACACACTCCCTTAACCTATCCCCTGAGGTAGTGAAAATTTTCTCAAAACTAAAAATGATAGACTTGTTAATGGGGAAGAATCAGTGTTTAGATATTTCATAGTAAGTGTCACTTTTGAGTCAGATTTAAAAATGAGAAATAAATTATTAAAATAAAGAAAATAAATAGACATTTTAGGTGATTCTAATACCTGGATCTCTGTCAAGCTGATGATTATTTTTTGACTATTTTGAAACAAAAGATTTCTTCCATGAGTTTTGTTTATATTTTCATTATTAAATATACATTTAAGTTTTTTGTGGTTGAGAATGTCTATCAAATCAGTAAGTTTAATTTTAAAAGAAAGAACTAATTTGATTTTTAAGTGTATGTTGTAAAAACTATTGGGTTTCAATCCCATTAACATTATCTGAATATTTGATTATGACTATCTTGCATTCTATTATTCAGCTTCACAGTTCAATTTCTGAAGACACAATCTATATGTTCATGTGTGTACTCTTGTGAGCACTTAACTCTCCTGTTAATTCCTACAGATATGACTCTTTCTTCCCTTGCAGCAATGTCTGTATATTATAAGGTCTTACATATATCTTATCTATTTCTTTTAATGAAACACATTTTCTGCCTTATATCATGGTCATCTCTATGAATCCTCTATCTCTACTTAAAAGGCTGGCTCCTACCCTGCAGTCAGAAGCTTGTCTTACTCATTGTGGATATCCAGCAGGACCTGAGTCAGTGCCTTACACCTAGTAGATCTTCAAAATGTATCAATTGAAGTAAAAAAAAAATAATAGCAGTTGAAATCCTCACTATAAGCAGACTTACAAACACCAATACATCCCCAATTCAATATTTTCTTATTTAACTTGAGTTTATTTGCTGACTCATTACACAAATCAGGGTAGTAAAAGCTGTCATACTCATTCCTTTATATATAAAGGAAGAAGAAAATTGAGAACTCTGCTTCAACATATTCCTGCTTTCTTATTTCCTCCTGATTATTTCCCTTTTTGTACTACTTAAGAGAGAAATGAAAGATATATATGAACCAATGCTGTTTGAGAAAGCACACATTATATACCTTTAAAAAAACAAATTTAGCTCAGGATTCAGTTCTGGGTACCAGGTTTGAAAATGATGTATCAGAAATGCTGGTTTCTAAAGTGCTGAATAGCATGGCACCTATTTTATTTCTAAACCTTATATAGCTTTGATCAATGGATGCAATTTACCTCAATATAATCAATTAAACTTTACTTTTTCATGTAGTACTTCTCATTATGCCAGAAGGCCTAATTAAGAATTTTTCAAAGAAAATTATAATATTATTTACCTAACATCTTCCTTCCAGGGATCTCCAAGTGACTTATAGACATCTGGTGGTAGATATTATCACTTGGAAATTTCTGTTCACATAATTTGGTACTGTTCCAAAGGAATTTTCAGCCAAGAAATGAATTCATTTTATTATAATCCCAGCACTGACATAGTATAATATTAAAATAAGGGAATACATAAGTAAATAAATAAAATAAATATCACCACAGGCAAAACTCCTGTTTACTCTTAAATATTAATGAGCTCATTTCCATATTTTAATCTCAAATGGAATCCATATTTAGCGACAGGCAGCCATTGAGATCTTCAAATTGTCTTTCCTAAAAATAAAATGATACGTAATTAATTAAAAGGTTTAAAAATAGTTCATAAAAGAAACACACATTTGATCACTTTATTATACAAAACAAATGAAACAGTACCAGTAAAGAATGCCTCCATCATTCATAATGAATTTTAAATATGAAATTGTTTCTTCTAATGTTTTTCCTACTATTCGGTTACTTGAGTTTATTTTTATCTAAATTGTCCAAATAATTATATTATTAACTTGGAGTACTAATGATCTTGGGGGAGGTTGGATCTTCATTTTGTCATTTTTTTTCAAGTCCAAAACTTTAAAATGATACGGTTGCATTTAGGGCACCTTTTAAAAGAAGCCTCAAATAAAGCACTCTAAGTTGAAATCAATTTGTAAAAAGCTGTATTTATAGGTTATTTTCATTACACTTTGTGGGGAGTTTTGACACTTCATTTTTAAAAAGCAGCCCTTTAGATTCTTTTGTATTGTAATTATATTTCTGTCGTGCTCACAGTAATCAAGTGACAAAGGAGGAGGATGTGCTTTTCTTCCTGACAATAATCGATCACTGTGCAGTCTTAGTCCTTATTCTTAGGATCATATAACCTTTCCTATAATCCACTGGAAACTTTCAGAAAACTGGTTTTGTCTCTTACAGCATGAACGAGTGTACAAGTGGCCCAATCAGATTTTTAACTATGATTTAAAAAATGTTTTAGAGTAATATTCTGAAATCTTTTTGCTAATATTGTGGAAATATATTTATTAGGTTACACAAGGCACACTTGTATAGTTTGTGTACGTGCTTCCATCTGTCCGTGTTGACTTAATGATCAAGATAAGCCTGAAAAGTCAGTTCTTTTGGACACTTCATTTTCCATTTCTCTTTTCTTGATTGAGTAGGTCCCACAGGTTGAGGTCAATAATCTTTCCAGCTATTTGATAATTGTCACTTTATTTCTGTGCATTTTTCTGGGACTCACAGTTTGGATAGTTAATTGAAATTGTTGTCAATTTGGGCAGCATTCAAAAGTGCATGTGTTTTATAACTGCTGCCAAGTTTTCTTACATAAATGTTATGAAGAATCAATGTACCATAGTGGGAGGAAAATGATGTCTGTTTGAAAATGGATTATTTTAAATCAGGACATAAACTATTATTGAATTACCAAATTGAATGAATTAATAGTATAGGAGATCAAGTTTATCATAGACCTTGAAAGAGAAAGAGATTTTACGAAAGTTATAGTTAAGCAATAATTATCTTGGTGCAGAGGAGAAAAATATCAGTGCTGGAAATTTGCAATCTGAAGGACATTTAACACTTTGGCAAACAAAGGACACCAAATGTGTGCTGATGATCATTGGAAAAGAGAAGAGACAAATTTTATTTCGCTTAGTTCTTGTTGTATGCCCATTGCTTTATGTGGATATGTATATTTATAATTTTGGTCAATATCCAAAAAGAGTCCATTAGGTAGAGGTTATTATAGCCAATTTACAGATAAGAAACTGAAGACTAGACACAGTCAATGAATAGAGGAGCCAAGGTTTAAATCAGGGTTGTTGGACAATAGACCAATCATTTTTCCATTTCAGTATGCTCCCTGAATGTATGGTGAATATGAAAACAGTATCATGTACTATTAGAAACAATGATATTGGCATTAGACACTGAATTATATCCTGGCTTCTCTACTTACTTGTTAATTTGCCTAATATCTCTGATACTTAATAGTCTCAACAGTAAAAACTTAGCACAAATAGGCCAACAATCCATCACCATCACTAAAGACAGCCACACCATCATCGACAATAACAGTAACCACAAATAAACCACATTAGAGAATTCTTTTTTATTCATTCTTTCTACAAATACATATCTAGCCCTTATTGTATGTCAGACATTTTGCTAGATACTGCAGGTACCATGGTGAATAAAATATTCTACACCCATCCATTTAGAAGTTTAGGGGAGTGAGGAAAATAATAAACACATTTTAATTGCAACTGCCGGAAGAACTATGATACATTAAACAGACTGCTATGAGAAAGAATGGGGGTTACTTAGGTGATGCGGTCATAGAACACACAGCAGGTAAGTTGATACCTGAAGACCTGGAAGGATGAGAAAGAGCCAGAATGTTGAGAGGTCAGAGCAAGAACATAACAGCTAGTGGAAACAACACAAACTAAGTCCTCAAGGACAGAAGGATTTTGTGGTGTTGAGGAACTACACGACCTTTGTAGCTAGAACTTGTAGAGAAAGGAGGGTGGTATGGGTTGAAAGGTTTATAAACCAAATAAGGGGTGCAATAAGAAAACCGTTGGTGGATATGAGGCAAGAAAATGGAATAATCAGATATATGTGTTGAAAGCAAGTCAAATTGGTAGATAAAAAATGGATTGGAGGAGATGGTGCCACTAATAAAGGGGGTATTTTAGCGCTATTAGTAAGGCTTGATTCTCTCTTGCATCTAGGCAGTAGTAGAAAAGTTAAAGAAAAATACGTGTATCAACGATATATTTTAAAGGTGCAATTGGAAGAGTTGTTGATAAATTAGATGTGATGCTGATGTAGAGGAAGGTAAAATAATGAGTCTCAGTTTTCTGGCATATTATAAGAAGTTTCATACAAATTATAATTGTTTATTTCATTATATATAAGTAAAGTAACAGAATTAGGAAGCAACATTTACTTCATTGCCTCATTTCAGCACAAAGATCCATCTCATTCATTGATTCTTTTCTAATCCTTACATAAAATTTTGTTATGTTTTCTAATTTGAGGATGTTAGTCTTGACTACTATTCCTCAAAATGACCACATTACAGAATCCCTAGAGGAGCATTGCCTATATCTGCAAATTAGAAATTAAGTTAATTATCTCTGTAATTTTTTCTCTTTGATACGAAATGTGAATGAGTGAAATTCCAAAATTTACCAAATATTTTTGTACCCAATGGAGATAGCATTTGCTATTACTTATGGATTGCTGCCTTTCAAGGAAGCATTTTTACAGGTAAGGGGATGAGTATTCTGCTGAATCTTTCTGGGTGGTTAATGTAGCCAGAGTGTAGTCCAAAATCAAGGGATTGAAAACAGGGCATCAGGAAAGTTAGACGAAGGAACTGGACTCAGGTAACTGAAACTAGGTTCAAAATCAGATATCAAGATTGGGGATAAAAGCAGATAGTACATAGTAATACTAGCATTAATTAATATTCTTTTGGTACAAACAGAGAACTTTGATAGTTATTAGTACTTAATTTGATCCCCATAGTCACTGCTACCAAGTGCTCTGTTTGGAGATCAAAGCCAGATCTCCTTATTCTGAAATAAAGGGACAGTAGAGGGCTGTGGAGTTAAACAATTACCTCTCCGAACTTCCATTTTTTTCCTTTTTTGACATCAGTAGACACATCTGAATACATTTAAATAAAAATAACAAATATTCTCCTGGCTATTTTTTTTTTCTGGAAAACTAATATAATAGTCTATCCTTAGAAAGGAAGCAATAGTATGAACTGTGACATTCTATTACTCTGACAGTAGTATCCTGGAAGAATGATGATCCTGTTAGAGGTCTACTATCACTTCATTGGAGCATGTGGTAAGCAAGGCTCCTAAAAGTCAGTGCACATTCTTAAAGTTTATTGTTCCTGTCATGACATTCATCTGGCAACAATATGCCCACCTCTTAATAATTAAAATGACTACATATTTCAAGCTCTAGTGCACAGATAAGAAAGTTCATGGCTTATATATTGTCATTCACTCTCTTGTATACCCATGGCAGACATCAATAATTGATCTTGGCATGCTTTCCTGCTGAGCCTACACTAGGTTTCACAATTCCTCTCAAAAAAGAACACTCCAGGCAGCCACTGACAATTGGTTGAGGTTGGCAATGGAATGAAGGTGATTTGCCATTCCATTTTTCTGGGAGTCAATTTGTACCTTGCTTAATATAGACAATGACATCCTAACATTACATTAACATTTTTGATATATGTTTCATAGGTTAAAACAAAAGTAACAAATGAGAGTAGAATATTTTAAGTAAACAGTAGTAGTAGACAATTTCTCACAGAATAAGCAGTGTGATTTCTGAGCTTTAGTTGGGCTGCTGTGTTAAGGAAATTGAATCATTTTTAGGAGATATATATATATATATATTTAACCATAGTAACAATGTGAGATTTGTTGCTATGCAGTCTTACTTTGACAAGATCAGCAGGTCATGTACAGCTAAATCATTTCATCATACAGTTTTTGAATACTTAAAATGCAGTCAAAAACTGCATTGTATTTCATGAGAAGCACAAAACAAAGATAGGACTGGGGTCCTGACCTCAAGGAGCTTAATCACCAAAGAGAGTGGAATTTCCCAGGAGAAAGTAGCAACTTCACTTTATTTGAAAACCTGTGACAAATAAAAACCTGCTATCAGGGAAATAAGGTAAATTTGTACCTTACAGCTACTAAAACTCAAGTTTACATCAGTGGCAAGAAAAATTAATCATTTCTAAATTCCATTTGTGGATCTTTCTGTCTCACAATATAAACTTAAATGAAGATTTAAATTTAACCTGAAACAAACCCTAAAATCTTTATGATGACCTTGTTTAAAAAATCCCATTAATGTTAAAATGCTGTTAACTTAAAGCTATTTGAAATCAGAAGCCATTTCTTTTATATCTTTGTTGCTTAACCTTCTTAACTAGTATTTTTAATTAAAAGTTGTTTTTGAATGAACATAACTAAAATATTTACATAGATGACAACCATTCCTTGGCATTTTAATTTGATGTGTGACCATGCTCAAGTGATATAACTTATCAGGTTCTCAGTATTCCTGGCTGTAAAATGTAGGGTTTGTCTTGTGTTATTCTGAACTTCTGTGGCTTCTATTTCTGAAACCCTCCTTGTGCCTCTGAAGTCATGCCTGAATTTTTTCTTGGCTTGTTCACTGTTTCCTTTCCCTACTGATCCTATTATTGCATGAGTACTATATGATTTCCCAATATCCTGTGACAACCATGCCTTGCTATTCGCTTGCCATTTCCTTAGGTAATGATCTTACGTTCTTTTGCGCTGTAATTTCCTAGATTTGCCTCTTAGGCACTGGACTTTTGGCTAAGAAGTGATGACTAGGAGATACCACAGATATGCAGTTTAGGTATAGACTTTCAAGAAGCTTAAATTTTGGTGCGGGATATTATATTAACAGTTTTCACAGACAACTGCAGAATAGTACAGTAGAGTATAAAATGATAGCATAGAAGAAGAAAAATCTCAGTCTACATATAGAGACTGGCTTCTAAAAGAATTGGAATTTGGACTCTTGAAACATAGTTAAGATTTTAATATGCAAAACCTATATTAATTACTTACATATTATTAATTAAACTCAGTTGACCTAAGTGTCATCCATATAAGCCAACTTCATCCATGTTATGAGATAAATTTGAGTTAGAATCCAGGTTTTTTTCATTTATTAGCTGTGTAACTTGGGGACAGTTGTTTCTCCAAAGCAGAAAAATTGGTATATATTAGCATTCTAGGGTTTTGAGGATTAAAGAAGTATACATAAATCTTCTAGCATAGGACCTGAAACATAAAAGAAAGGCCATTTTCTCTGCATTCTTGTCTAATGCAATACTGGAACGTATCCTTATAGATTTTCTCAGATGTGTCATGTTGAAAAAAAATTCTACTACCAATGAGAAAAGATAATCCCAGGGAAGGTCAGAAACTGCTTTTCTAAAGAGGAAAATAGCAGGCACCATTCAGTATGTTCCACATATGGGAATGGATTCAGGGGAGAATAATAACTTCTGCCTCTAAGCATAAAAGGCATGTGAATTTTCCAAAAAGTCAACTTTACAGACATTTCTTTAAATATTTATTTTCACTCTTCTTAACAAAAAGGAACCAAATGCAAGAAACTAAGTGCATAGTTCTACTTATTTAATTATAGTAATATTTGAACCGACCCTTCTATCTTTCAATTGCTCTCTCTAGGTATGAATCTAGAGAAAACCTCAAATATGTTCACAAAGAAGTATGGACTGGAATGTTTAATCAATTATATTTTTATAATAAGAAAGAAAGAAAAACATTTATCTACCTGCCCATCAAAAGGATATTGAATATATAAATTATGATATAATCATACATGGGATTGGTAATGAAATGAATAAATTATAGCCACACATAAAACATGAATGAATCTCACAAATAATGTTAGCAGAAAAATAATTGTTTAGAGAAATATGGTCAGTATGATTCATTTTATGTAAGTATAAAAGCATGTATTTTGTTGATCATAAAGACATATGTAGTCAAAGTATTAAAAATTCATTGAAAATTTCATACTCAATTCATAGTTGCAATTACTCTGAAATTAAAGTGATTAGAGAAAGGTCATCAGAAAGCTTAGACTCTATTTTAAAGTTTTGTTTCCCAAGCAAAGTGTTGTTATACTATTCTGTAATTGTGTATATGCTTGATCTAATTTATACCTAAAGATAATAATGGATTAATTTGATTCTTTTTTTAAAACTTTGAACTTAAAAATAATATGGTACAAGGCCATCTGTAAAAAGATATTTACTTTTTTTTAAGTTAAATTCGTGACACAGTTATCACATACTTATTCCAGAGTGCAGAATGTGCTTTTGTTGCCTTGCCATGATACTCTTTTTTTTTTTTTTAAACATCTTTATTGGAGTATAATTGCTTTACAATGGTGCATTAGTTTCTGCTTTATAACAAAGTGAATCAGTTATACATATACATATGTTCCCATATCTCTTCCCTCTTGCATCTCCCTCCCTCCCACTCTCCCTATCCCACCCCTCTAGGTGGTCACAAAGCACCGAGCTGATCTCCCTGTGCTATGAGGCTGCTTCCCACTAGCTATCTATTTTATGTTTGGTAGTGTATATATGTCCATGCCACTCTCTCACTTTGTCACAGCTTACCCTTCCCCCTCCCCATATCCTCAAGTCCATTCTCTAGTAGGTCTGTGTCTTTATTCCCGTCTTAACCACTAGGTTCTTCATGACTTTTTTTTTTTTTCCTTAGATTCCATATATATGTGTTAGCATACTGTATTTGTTTTTCTCTTTCTGACTTACTTCACTCTGTATGACAGACTCTAACTCTTTACCAGCTGATTTAATCATCTCCTAGGTGTAGATATTGACTGCTATTACATTATACTTGTACCTTCCTTTGGAGACTTGCACTTAGCTGATGGGGACCTGCATATCAGGAAATGCCTGAGAAGTTTGAGTCCCCCGTATTGGGAAGGCCCTTAGCTAATGACTGTCATCATAGGGTATAAAATTCCAACATTCTCATTTCCGGGTGGAACAATCTTTGTGGGGATAGATCCCAATGAGGATGTTGAGTAGGAAGTTTATCCCAGTAAAGATGATAGATCCCAGATTCCAAGGGAGCATATGGAGATTTATATTTCTGAGTTACCAGTACATATAGACGTGATTAGCAAATAGATGGAGAAACAAACAAGATTGAGCCCTCAGGCACTCAACAAATTGGAGGCTGGGTGAATGCAGAAAATCCAGCAACGAATACTAAGAAGATAAGGCAGTGAGGTAGAGTGAGAACCAAGAAAGAATAGTGCTCAGAAGGCCAAGTAAAGAAACTGTTGGAGAAGAAAAAACTAACTGGGTTATATGCTACTACCAAATGTATCAGGTAAAAAAGAAATCTTGTAATCAATCACTGGTGACTTTGAATAGTTTTGTTCCACTAGTGAGGATAAAATCCTGGTATAGATGAGGTTTCAAAGAAAATGTGAAGATTACAACAATAAACAATTCTCTTGAGGAGCTTTTTTTGTTTAATTTTTGTATGTTCGTTTTATTTGTTTCTCCCTATAGTATGAAGCTAAGAAACAAGGCAGTAGCTAGAGGAGATTGCAGAGAGTGTGGACTCAAGAGGCTTTGTTTTATAAAATGGAAAATACAACATGTTTATAAGATGATAGGAGAGATTCTACAAAGAGGGATCCACTGATGATTCGGGGGTGAGGACTGCTGTCAGAGCTTTAGTAAGAAGAAAGAGTAAACAGTGTGTCTTGCAGGGGGACACAAATGGCTCATCCATTGAAGGAAGGACAGTGTTTGTGTGTGTAAATGAAAGTATGATTCCAAATTTAGTGGGGGGAAAGTTGAGAAGCTCTTTTCTGCCTTAGTCAGTTTCCTCTTATGAGAATGAAGATAAGAAGGAGACAGAGATTAGAGGAGAGAGGAAACTGATGTGAAAAACTCTTTTGGCCCAGTAGAAGAGTAAACTGACAAGAGAAATGTAATGGGCCACTAAAAGCCACTGTGAGATTTGCCGTTGTGAAATTAAAATGAGGTAGAATAATATGGATGGCTGTGTGTCTTTCTACCATTACATTTACCTCTGAGAATGTATGTGCAGAGAATTGGATTTAAATATGGAAGTGGTTTTGATAAATGGGTGTGTAAAAGCAAGCTTGGAACAAGGGATTTGAGGATATATGAAAGAGAATGATTATGATGATGGGCATTGCATCTAAAATAGGTGAAGATGGATATGAGGAAATAAGTGACGTGTTGGTTTAACCACTATATTGGAGCCCCAAAGAGAAGAGTCCTTGAGAAGTAGTTACTTTAAAAGATAAGAGGAAGTAGCCAAAGAAAAAGATGTTTGAAATTGAATTATGGAGAGTATGAAGATTTTGCCCATGACAAGGTTTTGCATATGATTCTGTTCTTGAATGAATGAGTTAGGGTAGAGTACAAAAATCACTGGAGGACAGGAGGACGAGGGTCTAAGATGCCAGAGTTTTATAAAGATTATCTAAGTGGATATTGAAAGTATCAAAAATTAATATAGAGTAGTGGTGGAGAGAGACAGAGAGAATGTGAGCCTACTGCTAAAATCTTTGTCCTGAGTGGGTGCAGGGTAGGAGGTGTAGCCCAGAGTTCCCTGGCCGATTGCCACAAGGGGAATCAAAGTCTTAAAAAATCTCTTTCAAGGTACAGACATAAAATGATACAAAATTAGGAAAGATACTAGCAATTAGGAAAATATTTGTAACAAATATGCAAAATCTTGATAAATTTAGTATATAAAGGGCATATACAAAATAGCAAGAAAAATCAAATCCAGTTAGTAAAATTAGCAGATTTAAACAAATAATTCAAGGAAGCAATATAAATTGCTAATAAATATATGAGAAAAATACCTCACCTGAAATCAGATAAAATAAAAATTTTTAGTATAAAATTATCTAAACACTTAAAATGATAATTATCAACCATTTTCCAGGTCCAATGAAATGGGCACCATTATGTATAACATTTTTGGAAATCAGTTTAGTATATAGCAAAACCTTAAATAAGTTCTTGACTTTTGTCCTTTCTCCAATAATATCGCCTAAAAAATCAGTAATTCAGACAAAGATTTATACGTATTCTTCAAAGCATTATTTGCAATAGGAATAATTGAAAACTATATAAATGCTCAAAGATGGTTGTGCCAGAAGGAATCCTTGTTTTGTGTATTTACTCTTTAGACCACTGAAGTTGGAGAAAGCAAAAACGTGACTCTGTACAATTTTACCGTTATGAACCTCAGTGCTCCTAGTTGAGTCAACCCTGGAGGAAAACAATGAAGTAAATAAAAACTTTAATCATGTTTTCCTAGCCCATTTTCCTGCGAAGAGACTTGCATCTCTATAATCTATTGATTCAGTTATTCATATCTGCCATTACTATTGAAAGCAGTGATATTAGCCTAATACTTTTACTCTCCCAAACTAACTTCAAAATCCTTGGACTTCTTTTATGTCCTCCATGGGCCTATAGGACCATGTTCCAAAGGTTCCTTAAGCAATGCTTACCGAATGCCTTCGTTGGAGAAATAAACCAGCAGTCCTCTCATAAAGCCTGATATTGTTAAGGGAGTGCAATTGCAGCTTGTTCAATTTAAAATCTTTTAACACATTCTAAAAATAGTTAAAACTGGCTAAGAATGTCTATAAGCAATTCATAGCTGCTTATAGTTTAACTTTTGAAAATGCTGTAATATTGGAAAATACTACACTACCTCAGGCATTTAAAGGCAACTGTGAGTTGTTTTGAATTCTCTAGTCTATTACCCTGACTTAGGTTTCAGCATTTCCAAAAGGTTGATGACAGTTTTTTTTTTTTTTTTTTTTGAGGCTGTTTATTTTTAACTGAAGCACATCAAAGATATTCTACACCGATCACTTAATGTTACTGAAGTTGCTGCAGTTACTGCAGTCCAAGGAAATTCTGGTTCAATTTTCAAAGAAGAAAAGAATAAACAATAGGTATTTTTATTACCAAACATTTTCTATAACCTGTTATTGTCATTTAAGCCATATGGAAATATCTATTTATGGAAAATTAAAGTAAAGTGTATATTTGGTATATCAAAATGCTAATGACCCTAGTTAAAAGTTTGAATCATTTTTTTATTATTGAATGATAAAATTATCTTTCTCCAAATATGCTTACATACAAATGAATTTATCCCTTCTTTCACATTTGCTCTGAAACACTTTCTATGGTAGTGTTATCCCATGTGCTGGGTAGAAGGAGGTTAATGCAAAACTTTTCACTTCTGCCAAGAGTTCATGGCTAATTGAGGAGGTTCTGTAAAATATTTTGCTGGAAGCCAGTCATAAAGGGCCGCATCTGGGGCTATCAATCCATTAAGATGAAAGGCTTTACAAATACTGCAGAGTATATTTTCACCTATCATTCTGACAGATACTAAATGAGATAAAGACCACAGCCTGTCTCAAGGATTTAAAGTCCATCTGTCTGAAGCTGACAGGTTTTATCCTTCTCATTATTTAACACTGTAAACTGATTAGCTGGAGGACCCAGAGCTGCCCATTTCTGTGGTGTCTTCTTGAACATGCATTTTCCATTCATTTTGAGTAGGTCTGTTATTTTTCCTACCTACTAGACAACCTAAAATCTTTTCTTCAATCAAATTGTTATAGAGTTCAGGACATCTGCTATGTTAGCATGGCAGAGTTGCATTTTTGAAAATGGGAACATTATCAGAACAAGTGAGGCTTCACTTCTGTTTTCTCCATAAGCTATTATAGAAAGGATTTTGCACCTTATTAATTTTCTCCTGAAGCCATTCTACCAAGGCCAAATCACAGAATATTCAAGGTGGAAGGGTTTTAGAAGTTGAGCGTTTGGATACCCTCATTGTTATAGAAAAGAGATGAAGCTGCAAACAGACGGGATTTGCTTAAGGCCAGCCGGCTACTTATTGATGGAGCTCTGTGGGATCTGAGAGCAGCCACCAGACTTTCAACCCACGGTTCTGTCTGTCAGACATGCTGTGTCATTATAGTTCTACCTATGGATCAATTCCTTTTCCCTTTCCAGCTGCCTGTCAGTTCATGGTGTGTGTGAGTGTGCATTCGTGCTAGTATTTATATTTGTGTGAGTACACACATACATACATATAGACACAGATACATGTGTACTTGTTTTGATATCTTCCAGGTATAGATGTACCTTGACTTTGAGGAAATATTTAGTATATTTTCTAAAAAAAAATAAATCACCGCTATTTTGAGATGACTTGTATTTAACCTTGCCTGAAGGGCTTTAAATAAAGGGTAATGAATGACAGTGGTTCTCCAGGAGAAAATGGCCTAGTGGGACACATGAAAGAGTAGATCGAATCCCAGTTTCATTCATCATAATTATTGATGTTAATAAAATTTTCAGGTGATAATAAATTAAGAAGCAAAGCACACACAAATAAAGCCATTTATATGATGCAAAAAAGTTAAAATTAGATTAGGTATTATATAATAATTTAGTACAGAAAAAGTCTAAAATAAGAAAACATGTTTTACTAATTAGGATAAATAAATATCTCCTTTTACATGCTGAGTATCTACTGAGTTTTCAATAATGAACTGTAACAATATAGATATAGCAATGTCTCTATAATAGTAGGCACAAACATTTTTTAAAAAGGCTTAAATCGGAATGTTAACTGATTCTCAAATAAGGAAATATTGAATTATTAGAGTTCACATAATCATTATAATACCCGCACACACACATACACATGCACATATGCACACACAAATTCATGCATATTTTCTTTTTAATTTGAAAAGTAACCAATGTACATACACAGAGTATGTATGGCAAGTAAATACTTAAAATGCCCATTCACAGAAAACTATGCAGAATATTAAATAACATTACCATAGTCATAAACTCCTGCCTTTTATTAATTATAGTCACTGTGTTTCTACATGACTTTACTGTCTTCATTAATTTTTATAAATAATGTATTTGATCATTCCAGCAGATCTATAAGATTGTTTGGACAGAAAGGAAGCTGAAAGTCACTTGAGTTAAGGGATTACATAGCTAGAAAGTGGCAAATACATGAACCCAGATTTCTGTGTTTCATGTTTTTCTACCACATTAAGGTTTCTTAAGGTCTGGTCTATAGACCAGCAGAATCAACATCATTGAAAAACCATTAAAATGAAAATTCTTGGGCTCTCGTCTCAAACTCTGAGGCTGGAGTCCAACCATCTGTATTTTAACAATCTCTCTGGTTGATTCTGGTAAACTCAAGTCTGAAGACTGCTGTCTCATCAAATAATTAACCGTGGATCCAAATTCAGCCTATTCCCTTGAAGGAGCAGGTATGACTCTGGGCATGAAATCCAATCCAGTGTAAGATGTTCCAACATGTAATACGTTCCAATATAGGATCACGTTTTTCAGAAACAGTATGACTTATTTTTCATCATTTGTCTTCTGTAGCTTTTCTTAGGTTCATGTAAAAGTTCTCAATATTTTGGAAACACTTATCCTTTCACTGCTATAACAGTGCTTGCCAAATTAAAAATCAATTCATATAAGTGTGAGGATAAAAGAAAACACTTTAATTTGGCAGTTTCTTGAAAAGCAAGTGTATTAGTTTCCTGTTGCTACTATAACAAATTACCACAACCTTAGTGGCTTAAACAACTCAGAGTTATTGTCTTCCCAGCCTGGGAATTTGAAGTCTAAAATCAAAATGCTGGTAATACTGTATTCCTGCTGGATGGATGAGGGGAGAATCCCTTTCCTCGTCTTTTTCAGCTTCTATATTCTGCCTGTATTTCTTGGCTAGTGGTCTTTCCCTCCGATCACTGCAGTCACTTGCTTCTGTCATCATATTGCATACATCCTACTGCTCTGATCCCTCTGCTTCCCTTTTATATAGAGCTTTGTGATAATCAAGAATAATATTCCCCCATCCCAAGATCCCTAATTTAACTCCCTCTGCAAAGTCTCTTTACCATTAAGGTAATATATTCATAGATTCTAGGGATTGGGACATGGACATCTTTGGGGAGAGAAGGCATTATTCAATCTGAAACACCAGGGCAGATGTAGCTGGTATAATTTATTGGACAAAGATAATTCAGTACTTACCTGTAGGCACTATGCCAGAGGGACAGAAACAAGCAAGCAAAAAATGTAGTAGACTTGTACATTATAAACTTCATGCTTGAATTAAATAGATTGTTGGAATACTTAATGATAAATGGTTTCACATCACTGGGCTAGGGAGCCCAGGATGACACTTACTGCACTATATTGTCATTATTTTTCTATTTGTCTGTCTTGCTAAACTCTGAGCGCCTTTAAGAGACAACCCCATTTCCTTCAATAATTTTGCAATCTCTGAGCCCATCTCAGAGTTTGTCATGTAGTAAGCACTCAGTAAAATTTAGTTCAATACCATCATAACATAAAATAAAATTTTTCCAGTAAAAGAGTGTTGAAATTTGGGGGTAAGAGAAATTTCATAACTATCAATCTTTGATTTGTTTGTTTGAAAGTGTTGTTTATTTTTTTCACAGACTTTGTTGCTTTTAAGAATAAGGAAAGTAGTGAAATGTGCCACATTTTTAAGACTTAATAACGTGCACGAGATATATCAAGGCAGATGGCACAAAATAGAGCATAATACTCAGAAGAGATAAACTTTGTATAATTAAGAAAGAAAGACGTTAATTAGCATGCTACTTGGAAGTAGAATTCTGGATATGAATCCTAACATATACAGTTTAAAGCTATGGTGGTAAGAAAGAATACTGGACAATATCAGCATAAGATGTAAACGTCGGTTCTGAAATTGGTACTGATATGAGCAAACAACAATCTAATCAGGAGGAATATTTCATTATTCTTCATTTTTACACATTTATTTGAAAGCATATCAGATGTCCATAAATTCTAACTCCCTCAAATTTCACACTAGGAATCTAAGGCCTGGGGATAATATGCAATCTGAATTATGTCTAAATGAATAAATGAGAAATAACTGATTTGTAGTAACCTTCCCAAATCAGACTAATGGTAAAAGCAAGATTTCCATTGCATTAACATTTTTTAAGTTTGGTGATCTTTTGTCAGATGATATAATGGTATAACAATATTTAAGACAGCAGCTTTTATTGCCCATTTGCAGACCATTGTTCCAATAACTGTTTAGTAGTGCTGGCATCATAGGAAGAAAATTGTATACCTCAGCTGCTGTCCTTCCTGTGGCTGTAATGAAGTCCCTGTAGTAATCTAATTGTATCGACTTAGCAATAAAGTGGAATTATAATTGACAGTATAAAGCCAAGCAAATTGCACTATCAGAACAGACATGCTGACTTAAGCCCCGTTGACATGAATGTCAAAAGTACTTTTTTTAATGGCTAAAGTTTCCTTTCTCTAAATTATTCAGCTTTCAAACATTAAAATTATGTAGGAAACTTAATGTTTTGAGTTAAAACTTTCAATTTTATTCCTCGCTGCTGTACTCCCATAGTGAAATGATTTAGAAAAATGTTGATGGATGTTATCAACATCCATTTACGCTAACATCTTACAAAATCTGAAAAATATGAATTCAAGGATAAAAATAATTAGTGAAATGCTTGCATCACACATTCTCATCCTTTTTTGTATATCTTTGGGGGATAATGAATCTTTTCTATATTCTAAATATATATTCTATACATTTGTATTTCTTACATTTTTAAGTTTATATACCTCAAATAATAGCTAGGCTGGAATATATAAAAACACTGCAAATCAGCATTATAATATGAAATAGCATATCAAGTGGTTTAATTAAAGGGGACCTGGATTACTAAAGTTAGGAATTTCAGTAAAACATAAAGTTTCGTTTTTAAAGAGACATAGTTTGCAATCCCCAGAGAAGTTAGAGAAACAGTTGAGCTTTTGAAAAAAAGAACCTTAGAGCTCCAATTTGATCAGGAATTTATTTGATATTATTAAAATAATTGTACTATTTTGAATTATTTAGTCATTATTTATGATGAGAGATAATATAAAACATTGAATAGTGCATGAGATTTATCAGGTGATTCTGGCCTGTGGTTCCTTGGAATTTCACTTGGTGAAATTTGTGAAAGGTAAAATAATATTAAATAAAGCACTGTGTGTGTGTGTGTGCATGTGTGTAATTATCTTTACAACGAGAACACACAACTCAATAAGAGATTTTGGTGGTTTTGCCATGTGTTTCATTTTTATAAAATAAACTTTAAACCAAACTCTGATCCACAATTATGAAAATAATAGAAAAAAATAAAGACTAAAATAATAAATAATTTAATATAAATATGGTGTATCTGATTAAAATGATAATTTCTTGATATTAAAAATTCATTATAATGTATATTACAGTGCTGTGCAGACAATGGGACACAGAAAAAAATGTTTTGATCAATTAAAATTTATTCTTTACATCTTTTAGGAAACCTTACTGATTTTCCAAAATAGTAGTCATTTCTCCCTCTCTTTAACTCCTTTATCATTTTTTCTTAATCTCCTATTTATATTTTAAGGAAATTATTTATTCTAACCCTTTATTATTCTCATTTATTTATTCATCTTCTTTGTCCTACTAGATAAGAAGTAATCTAATACTAGTTCTTGTATTCAAGGGATGCATAAGATAAGAAACTTATTGAATAAAATAAAAACACACAAATGCTCGATTCTTGTTGAGTGGCAGTGCATTTTTACCAAAGAACGTTCCTCATGTATTTGGGAAGGCAATTCATCCAAAGTACACACAAGACTTAGGCAGGAAGGACAACTAGCTAGACAGATCAACTGAATAACTCCAGTGATCTGTGAGATGACCATTGTACCCATCAGATTGCTCTTATATCTGGGTGAAAGCAATTACATGCTTCAGGAAAGAATACTGAACTAGAACATTGGTGTCAAATTCTATCAGGGCCAAATCCAGTTGGGCAAATTGTGGAAGATTTCTTCTTAGCCTCAGTTTCCATGTATGTAAAATTAAGAAGTTGGATAACTTAGTTCAAAATTTATCCAGATAGATCTTTCTATTTTAATGGACTGTGCTGCATATTTTGTTCTTTTCCTCTAATCTTATTAATATTTAGTTATAGTTTATTAGAGAAACTTCTACCTATGACCTTTCAAATTAAAATCAAATAATGGTACTACGTGTAATAATAACATTTACTAAGGTTTTGAGATATACTTCTTCAATTTTAGAAAAAAGAAATTTGAAGTTTAAAGAGATCAAGTGATTTGTTCAAATTTCCCTGTGAAAGACTGGTCAGGCTAGTCTTGTCTAAAACTCAGTTTTGTTTGATTCCAACTATATTATATGGTTTTTGTCTTCTGACATTATTTATTATTTAATTATATATATAACATAAATCCTATATATAAATTCACAGTATTATCACCCACTTTTCTAAAAATCTTTGTTTAAAATCAGAAGCCACTGAGAAAGATGTGATCCATGATGTAGTCTATAAAATTCACAAGGGAACAGTGGATATCATTTTGAGTCACTTACAAACTTAGCCAATAAATCTATTTATAACACAATACCTTTGGCAAACCCAAACAGCAAAACTACTTGCTGGATTATTTTAATATTTGTTATTTGGGGCAGGTAAAAAAGAAGACTTTTTTTCCTTGATTCAATTTTATTGATTTATGGCCTACACTTAGGATTCAACATCATTTAAAAATCAGTGACCTAAGACATTACCAAACTGATAGAGATGAAGTATAAGAACTGCTTCCTATTAGAGTGGGAGCATCTATTACATCGATGGCTGCAAGATCTAAGATATGCTTATGTTTTATAAGATTTTAAATCTTATAAATCATTTTATAACATTTTCACTCTGTTAAAAATTTAATTGAAAAATTTGAGCAAGTTGAAGGCATATTTTAAGATGGATTTTGTCACAATTCTAGGTAACTAACAGGCCTACTTTTAATGGTGATTGTCAAAGTGTAACTGATGAATTGCCTGTTTGATGTTTTGAAGTTCTTCTAGATGTATAAACAGAACACAGATCACTTTGGCCTTCCTCCTTACTATTTGTTTTTGCTTGTTTTTGCTTTTTTAACTCCAAATGCAAGTGTAGGTAATTCCATTTTATCATATCCATTCATGTATTTCTTAATGTTTTCTGTTCTATTTTTTTTAATTATAAAATTTTATTTTTTAAAGGCCATGACATTTCAAAGAACATCTTGCTATACCCTCTGCTAAAGTTTCATTTGAACTCAATTATCATTTAGAAATCTTCTGAATCTCATAATGAAATGAGAAGTTTTTATATGACACATAAATGCAATATTTATTACAGATTGCATATATTGTCTTTAATGCTTATGCCTAACTTTAAAAATTGCTTTCTCAAATTTTAACATAAAATAAATAATAAAAATCAAAGTTTGTCTTGTTTTATTCACTTAAGAATTAGGTAAGAATAATTTGCAAATATTTGATATTCTAAATTATGTATTTTAATGAATTTGTTCTACAGGGTATAAGGACATGAACTTGTATAATCTGTATTTTAAGCAGGTGATTACCATCCTCAAATGACTTTGTCCCATCTAAATATAAACCATTTAGAAATAATATTATACACAATATTTAAAACATAGATATTCAAAAAAGAACTTGCAATGACAAACAGTATTTTTCTAATACAACTGTAGTCATCCCTGGATATGCCTTATTGATCACAGTAATTAGACTTTGTGAGGTGCTTCACTGAGTAACTTTGCTTTGCTTAATGACATCTCACTTTGCATTTATGAGGACTTATTTGGATTTTGTTCTTTGTCTGAGCAACTTGAAATGAAAGCAATCCTGTGGTTAGTTTCACTATTGCATCGTTAGTCAAGGGCGATTTAAATTCTCTTCTTGGAATACTCATGGTTTGTTAGTATATATACAGAATTGACAATCACATGAAACCTTTGCTTTATTTTTAATTAATCCTCTTATCCATTTTGGACAGTAAGCATTTAATTAATCTTTGTGTATCAGATATATCAAGAATGTATAAGCATTTTTTGTTAAGTATTGAACTAATCTTGTATTATTAATTTCAATTGTAGTTATATTTTCAAGTTCAGAGAATGCACCATATATATTTTTCATAAATGAATAACCTTTCTAGGGTGAGAGTAAAACTTTACAGGTTTCTGAAAGACTCTAAAAGGTTTGTTTTTGCCTTGGTTCCATGTTAACTCTCAACAATTATAGATGTTGAAACCTTTGAGAGAATACAATCTGCATAATATGGAAGTCATAATTATTAAAATAGTTGAGTAGCCCTACAATAAAACATGAAAAAAATACTAAAGAGTCTAGGAATATTAACTCATCATTTTCAGAACTAAAAAGATAGAAAAATAGATATTATAAAATGTCATTCATTCAAAGTTTTTGTTAAATATTTGTGTAGCTACAGTTGAAGTTTCAAGATAAGTAAATAAGGTGTGGTACATATATACAATGGAATATTACTCAGCCATAAAAAAGAATGAAATTGGGTCATTTGTAGAGACGTGGACCTAGAGACTGTCATACAGAGTGAAATAAGTCAGAAAGAGAAAAACAAATATTGTATACTAATGCATATATGTGGAATCTAGAAAAATGATATAGATGAACTTATTTGCAAAGCAGAAATAGAGACACAGGCGTAGAAAGCAAATATATGGATACCAAGCCGGGGGAGGGGGATGGGGTGGATTGGGAGATTGGAATTGACGTATATACACCACTATGTATAAAATAGATAACTAATGAGAACAGACTGTATAGCACAAGGAACTTTACTGAATGCTCTGTGGTGACTTAAATAGGAAGGAAATCCAAGGAAGAAGGGATATATGTATACGTGTGGCTGATTCACTTTTCTCTACAGCAGAAACTAATACAACGTTGTAAAGCAACTATACTCCAATAAAAAAATAATAAAATTTAAAAAATAATACAAATGAAAATGCAAACACTTCTTAAGGTTTTTATGTTTGAGTGGGGAAACTAAAAACTAATGTTTATTGGTAGAGATTAGCTAAATTCAGGGGATTACTTAAATATTGACATTTTCAGGATACTTTCATACTTATTTCATGACCTGTAAGCATCCTTACCTTGCAACTCAAGTAAGTTAGAATTTTTCTTACTGTTTCCTGTAGCTCAAGATGGTGGAGAGTATCTGAGCTCAAGATTTATGCAAACTTTTAAGTTACTAATTTAAGACATAATTTGCTTGTCAAGTGATTCTGAATAAACTTTCTAACCTCATTTAGTCTGTTTCTTTATGTGAAAATGGGCATAATGAAGTTATCTTCTAGGTTATTATAGCATATAATGAATATTGTATGTGAAATTACCTAGCCCAATGCTTACACAGAACATGTGTTTAATAACTGTTTTGCTATCTGCCTCTTTCCCATCCTTTTTTATATATTATGGAATTCTACTGTATTCTTTTCAGTACTTTTCTACTGTAATTTTTTTTCACAGTACTGAGACATTGTCCTCAGTACTGTGAAAAAAAATTAAATTTATCCTGTCTTTGGCCCTAAACGACCCATAACTCTTTTGTTTTCACTTTTACTATCTTTGCTCAAAATCAATGTACATCAAAACCTAATCTTTTATAATAATCTTGTTTTCATGTATGACCACTTCTCACCTGTCTTCTGTTTCCTTTCCTTTTATTAATGTCGCAGCACACTAATTACATCTATCTATTCACTAGCTCAAATTCTTCCAATGTTCTTCATTACACACATATTATTTTTATCATAAAATTAAAATTTTTGCCTAAAAGATAAGCCCTCCATGATCTAACCCAAGTCCATATCATAAAAATAAATTCATACTAATTTTCAGCCTACTTCCCACACAACCGTTACCTGCATGTTCCAGCTTCCATCATTTTCTCATGTTGTCTGGGCTTTGGCCTCTAGAGAATCATGTCTTTTCTCCTGACAATCTATTCAAATTCTACTTGTCTTTCCATGCGCATTTGTAACCCATCTCCTCCAAGTCAAACACCTAATAATTGTTCTCACTTCTGCCCCATAAATATATGTGGTGTGTAACCCTCATTGTGTGCCCAAATCTACACCTTATATTAACATCTAAATATACAAATAGATTGTAAACTCCTTGAGAAAAAGGACAAGGTCTTATAGTCTTGTATCCCTGACAGAGTCAGTTTTGGAAAAAACAAGTCCATTATTTAATACCCTGCCCTGTTACAGAAATAATTTAGAAAATCTTACATAGATGTGTACCTTAAAAGGGGAACATAAAAATTTTTAAAAGAAAGAAAATGCCTATATAAATTAAGAGGTAAATTATTTATTGATTGATATAAATTATGATTTATAATTTAAAGTATTTTTGAATGTAAATTAATTATTTTGGATATACATTATTTTGGAAAGAAAGAGAGAATTTGGAGATGATAATTGAATATAGATGATAGGCATGATTATTGATGAATAATTGACATTTTTCCTCTGTGAAAAATATTAAAGACAAATTATCACAGATTTCTCATCTTTCTGGAATTATTAAAGAGTATGGTGATTTCATGAGAGTTTAATCTTAGTGATAGACTCCAAAATATACGAGTATATTATTGTACATGTATATGTATCTATGTGCATGTATATATATACATATATACATATATACACACTTCTTTTGTAATAATGTGTATGAAAAGCATTCAGACTAATTAAAGGTTTTTAAGTAGTATGCTCTAACTTTGCTTTTTGTTCACCAATTTCCCTTTGTTATGTTTATCATAATATTCTCAACTCTTTTCAGAGTGTCCTGGCATAACCGACAGTTTGAAAAGTTGTAGGAAGTGCTTTGCTTTTTGTCTTTAATGAAGAGCAGTAACTCTTGGGGAAGCTATCCAGACTCCAAAGCTACATTATACGAAACATGAGTGATTCTGTTTTGTCTCTGGAAAAACTAGTATAATTCACTCTCTCTCTTCCCCTGAATCTATTACCTCATGCTGTGAGATTTGGAAGTTTATTATGGACTTGGACTCTAATATATTCTGTCAATAACGTACACTGAGCACTGTGAAAAAAATAGTAACAAATGTATGAGACAACTTATTCCCTAACCTTGGAATTTTACTATTTTAGGAGAAAATCTCACGGGTACCTGTGTCTGTGTGGTGCAGTAGATATGAATCTCAAAAAAGGCATTTACTTTTGAAATTGTAGTGTTAATGTTTGATTACCTTCTTCTTTGAAAGAGAGAAAGGATGGTAAATATGAGCAAATGTGCTGGACTGAGTCAGCCTCCTGCACCAAAATCATTCATTGCACTCCTTCCCCCAGAGTCTGGGAGAAGTTCCCTCCATCCATCTCTCCAAGCAGCTACTACAGATTGATCAGAATGGGCACTCATGATATAACCAATTTGCCATCCCTGTGTTAAACATCTCCTACAGATTGTTTAAACCATTTTTTTGTTTGTGTGAACCATAAAGATAATTATTTACCAAGAATTTTTTTCAATATTTTTAAACTTCTATTTTATTCTAGTCCATTTATTGATAAATGTAACTCATTTCTGAGAAATCAATTTGTACTGCTTAATTTCTTAATGTTTTCTCTGTATAAATATGTTTTATTTCTACTACTATTCTTCTTTGTCAGTTTATTTATTTACTTATTTATACTACCATTATCCTCTAAATATTTCCATTAAAGTTTTCTTCAGATAATTAGTACAAGAATGATTATAATACACTGAATAAGCTTATAATCTCTTATTTCTAGATTAACTTTTAGTATTTTTGAAGGTTTCTGTCATAAGGACCCTTCCATTTAAAGTATTATTATTTTTTTAAACTTCCAAAATGGTTTTCTTGAAACTTGTTCCAATGAGTGAAAAATCATAATTGAAATTAGCCCTGAATTTTATGACCTATTTTAGTACTGATATGCTAAAGTATTTTGATGGATGGGATAATAATTTTATTTTTGAAAATTGTGGCCCTGGACATTCTTTTTCTAATACTTACCCACTTTACAGTTTGGCTTTTCTTGCCTTTCCCTTCCACAGCTTATTGAGTGTTCTGTATTTGTGATTTTTTTTTTTTTTAATCAACTCTATCCTTCTCCAGGACCCTTTCTCCACACTGTCTTTCTGTTGGGTAGCAGTAAAACAGGCTATGCATGAGTAAATCTTCAACCCAACAGACCTACAGTACTTCAGAACCACTCATGGTTAACTGCACCTTAAATCACTTCAGTAGACAACCAGAGTACTCAATGGAACAGAAATACTCATCTTAAACTATATCACTCTCTGGCATATATAACATCTGCTTAGACTCAGGGGAACTTACATGGATTTTTTTAGTCTATTTGTCTATCTAGATGCAGAATTGTACTTAAACTAGATATACAAAAGAAAACCAAGAGAAAAAATGATTATGCATATACACACAAAGTCCACATTTTTTTACATTTCCATATGCCACTCCCTAGCCACTCCATAAGTCTCCACTGATTTCCTTTGCTCAGAAGGCTCATTAATTAAGCTGCCTCGAAACGGCAAATTGGGACAGCTTAACACAACTGATTATATAGGATATAAAGGTTGAAAATAAGTGATTGTTAGAAATTCAATGTTCTCAGAAAATTGTGTATTCTCATAGTGCCATACTTGATACAATTTCCCAAAGGTTTAACTAATCTTAATAATGTAAAGAAGGGGTGGATTAATTCAGTATATACCCAGTGCAAGATCTTGATACTATGTTATTTGATTTTAAAAAATAAGTGTGCAAGGCACACTGCCTGATTAGAAAGAGTGTTAAGGGCAGAGGGACTGCATTGTTGGCTCAACATGGGGTAAGGAGGGAAGAATGAGAACATGCACTTCTGATTAGGGTCTCTGTTTATACATTTGTTCATTTACACGCAGGTAAATTTTAGTTTTTATTTTCTAAATACTTAAACATACTTAATACATTCACTCCTTTGTATTTTCATGGGCGGCTCATTTAGTAAAGCACTCCACACTTGAGGTACTTTGGTAACATTGGTTGTTGACATTTTAGCTAATAGTGTATAAATAAAAGATGATGAGCTGGCCTAAGTTCTAAATACTTCCCTTGCTCTTCCTGTTTCTGGGGAGCAAACAGAAATTAATTATTTAAACATTTTCTGTGAGCTTGCTATGTGTAAATGATGATATTGCTAGAGGTAGGGATAAAGGCAAAAAATTATGTCACCGTGGATATTACAAATCTGGATAACTTTTCCAAAATGTGGAGCACATTTTGCCCTTTTTAGGGTGTGTGCCCTTTTTAGATCCTAAAATAAACAGTAGAGTAAGAAAAAAATGATCTATAAAAACCCCACAAATTTTCAACAATAAAATTAATTAAACAGTGATAAATTCACAAATGAGGTATTATTTAGTAAGAATTAAGTTTTGCATATTCTATTTGTACACAGAGAGATAAAGTCTTAATGAATATGCTAGACCCTTACAGAACAGGATTTTTCTTTTACGGGCTAATGAATCCAAATTTTATTCCCTTTTCTTCATCAATCTTTTTGAAGATATTTGCTAAAATTAGAAGTCACTTACTTCCTCATTCATTGCTGAATTTACTAAAATGGCCCTCACTGTGTCTACTAGAATTTATCAAACATTTAAACACTTATACATATTAATGTTAACTCTAATTAAATTATATTTACTTTTTCTAAATCTCCCAAACTACTTTTGAGAGTAGTGATAATATATATAATCTCGGTTGCAGTGAAATTCTAGAATAATACTTTTGATTGGTTATTCAGTCACATGGGCAGAGAAAATGTGACACTACCTGTAGCCAGTGCCCAAGCCTGTGAGGTAGCTGGAAGAAGGGGAGGCAGAGGAGAGCCCATCCCCTGGATCTGGCTGTTCTGCTGAAAACTGGTGGACATGGGGATGCCTCCCTTCCTGGGGTGGGCTGTGGAGGCCTAGGTATGGACTGGGGAAAGTGTGCACACAGGTGGTGGCTAGGGGGAGCTTGACACCTGTGTGAGTCACCTAGTGACAATAAATGGTTCTATTTGTCATCAGACCTTTGCCATCTCTCTATCACCAAACTTGCATGTATATTTCCAAAATGTATATTGTTCCCCCAAATTCCACACAAATTTAATAAAATAGGTTTCAGAGTTCAAGGTGGAGTATAGGAAAGGAAAGGTATATAAGGACTGTGAAAGTCTGTCATAATTTCCCGGATCCCTTATGTACTGTAGAGTGTACTTTATTGCAGTTCATATCAAGCTCATTATGCTGAAAATAGAAAGAGGAAAGTAAAAATTACTCACTAATAGAAACAGAAAGAAGAAACGTGGTTGCCAGGGGCTGAAGGTAGGGGAAGTACAGAGAGGCTGGTAAAAGTGTTAGAAACTTTCAGCTTTAAGATGAATAAGGTCTGAGGAGCTCACATAAAACAGTGGCTATTAGTTGATAACGTTGTATTGTATTGTATAGTTGAAATTTGCTAAGAGACTAGATCTTAAATATTATCACACAAAAAAGATAGGTATGTGAAGTGATGGATATGTTAATTAACTAGATGGGAGGAAATCCTTTCACAATGTACACATATATCAAATCACTAGGCTAAACACTCTAAATATCTTACAATTTTACATCAATTATAAATCAATAAAGCTGAAATTTTAAAAATCACACTCTTTCACTCTTTTCCACATTTTTTCAGTGACTATTCATTATTTTAATGGGTCAGGCATGGTTTGGCCCTGGAAATAAATAAGTGAACAGAATATGTTCAATCAGTGAAACATGGCCTATTGGCTAGAAAGGACACATAAAATTTTACCCAATTCATGAAATTCAGATAAAAACATGTATATATTTCATTATTGTGAGCAGATTAGAATGTTGAATGTTGAATATCATTCCAATATATTATTGAGAATGTTTTAATTCTTTTATTTCTTTCTTGTTTGAAAGTACATAAAATAGTTGTAAAGTTAATTTGATAATATCAAAGATAAGTAAGATCAGGTAAAAATTGAAATATCTAAGATGTTTCTATACGATAGCAGAAAAATAGTGGTAAGTTGTTTTTGTATATTTATCTATTTTTATTGAGTGGTTACTGAGTCCATATAGCACAATAGGCTTATTTATTCAGTTAATGACTATTTCACAAATGCACTTAGCATGGTTTATAGGCTTTTAGTATTAATTTAGTAATCCAGTCCTCATTTAAATATCTGTTTTGGCAGTTAGAAATCTTAATCTGTAAATAAATGCACCATTTAGATTTGAAACTTTATTTTTTGAAGCATTACTTAAAGATTTTTTTTTTTTAGTTTATTAATTAATTAATTAATTAATTATTTGGCTGTGTTGGGTCTTCGTTTCTGTGCGAGGGCTTTCTCTAGTTGCGGCAAGTGGGAGCCACTCTTTATCGCGGTGCGCGGGCCTCTCACTATCGTGACCTCTCTTGTTGCGGAGCACAGGCTCCAGATGCGCAGGCTCAGTAGTTGTGGCTCACGGGCCCAGTTGCTCCGCGGCATGTGGGATCTTCCCGGACCAGGGCTCGAACCCGTGTCCCCTGCATTGGCAGACAGATTCTCAACCACTGTGCCACCAGGGAAGCCCAAGATTTTTAATATAGTAAATCTGAAGTAAGTTAAACCTTATTGGTTTCATAACGTGCTTTCTCGGCGATGACTCTTTACAAGAACGCTCTGGTGGGTCATCTGACGAGCGTGAATGATTCATCATTTTCCACCTTTCGCATCCCTCCTTACATTAAGAAGGTTGCAACACTCTTTTATTTGTATCACTAAACTCAAATTTAGGGAACGATGGATTAATTGCTGAGCAGCCACTGCACTCTTGGTGTATACATCTACCCATGTTGTGTTTAGAGCACGAAACTTCTTCCACTGAAGTTGGATTCTGTCCAAGGTAATTGCACTGATCTGTGACCTATTGCTCTCTAATCTGTTATGTAAAAAAGACTGTGAAGAACAGGTGCGTGAGAGCATGCCTATGGCTTTAAGCAAGTGCCTTCAGGTCACTGTTTTCAGAAGACTGCTTCCCAGAACCCATCTCAGGGACATAAAATAAGTTCTTAGAATTTAATTCAATCTTAATTTGGCCATTTTTCTTAGGTGTAGGTGAATAATAAATGTTCCATTCCTAAGAATTACCTTAGCCACCTTACAGTTAACTCTTACCCCTACTATATATTCCCTCATTCCACTCCACTACACGGCTCCCCTTGTTAGACAGTACCTGGGTCTTCCCTTTTCTTGCTCTGATTACAAATTTCAGTTTTCTTTTCCTTTTAGAAGGCTCAGCTCAGGATAGACTTACTTCACGGAGTAGCAGTAAACAAATTTAACCTCTCACCATTTTTTTCTCATCCTGTTTTTCACTTTACATTTGTCTATATATTTTCAATATACGCTTAAAACAAACCCTAGGCAGATTTTCGTCACTCTCATTTTACAGGGAAGGTACATAGAGCACAAATATCATGTCCAAGTTCACACATGGAGAGGAGGGCGCTAATAGCTGCTTTCCAAACATTAGTCACTTTCTACAAACTTTATGATTTCCCCCATATTTATCCAACACATATACCTCTATGTAAATAAAGCTATTTTTAAAGGAAATTTTAGACCAGTACGGTAAACTAGAAACCTGTCTCACCAAAAGACAGCATACTAAAAGATAACTGGAAAGATACAGCCAGTTTCACCTGCTGTAAGGTAGCAGGAAAGATAAATGCAACAAAAACAAAACAAATTTATTATATCCTAACTAGAGACATACTGTTTGACTGAAAACTTCCCCAACAGCTCTTTTTCTGAGGGGAAGGGCTAGAAATTAGTAATTTGCTTACTAGCATAAGAACGACTTTCCACATGATGTGCTAAGAAAGCTTGGAAGCAAATGTAAAAGAGAATAGATTTCTCTTTAGGTGAATCAAAGATGTTTAATGTCATGCTTATTTACTGTCTGAAGTGATTACACTTTTCACAATTTCCTTACCCCCTGTAGGACAGAATCTCACAGTGGGGGAAGCACAGATTACATTCATTTGCCTATTTGTTTATGGATACTAGAGATGGTTTGGTGTATACGTAAATGTATTTTAAATGCTTTGCATGGAGTAGGTGTTCAGTAAATATTTGTTGGGAGAGTAGTGTGACATAATTAAAAAAACCAAAACATCAACAATAACTCCCATATCAATCTCTACACCTGAATCCAAAAATCAATTTCCTGCTCGTCTGTGGGATTTTAAGTATGTTAATTTCAGGGGCCGTAGATTATTAGGTAGTAAAATGAGACTTGCAATAGTCAACTTCTGTAGAGTGGTGTTGATGAATACATGAGATAACCTAGGTCAAGGGCTGGCTGAGTACTTAGGCCATAGGCAGCGTGGGGTCTGGCTGAGAAAGTAAGTTCAAGAATCAGAAGGTACGTTTTACATCTCCTGCCTCTAGTAGCTCTTGCCCCTATTTCCTCTGGGAGAAATTTCCTAAATTCTCCAGGCCTCATTTTTCTTATCTTTTAAAAAAGGGTGGTATAAAAAAGATAAAAATAAAAAAGGGTGATAATAACAGTTTCCCTTGTAGGGTGGTGGTTAGGATTAAATGAGTAACACTTGTTGGACATTACTATCTAGCACATGATAATCTCAATGAGATCATTTTCCTGTTACTATTATTATTGTTAGTTCCCTTTCTTTCCCTCAAATGAAGAATCATTCAGTGTTAAAATATGGTTCTTTTTTCACTGAAAAGGATTCTTTTTCATTTCTTAATAGAAAGTAATTTGGGTGGGTATTATTAAAAATAAACTAACTCATTTCACTTTATTTTCAGATTACATGGAAACATTTAGCTTTCTAGTTTAGGAATATGACCAAACACAAGCTGGGCATAAACACATCTGATAGGGAGCACTGAAGTACTGTTAAAATGCAAAATTCTGCACATGGCACTAGACCATGCATATTGTAATTTCACCTTAATACTGTATCATGAAAATAATGTAGTGTATGAGTACTTTGTAATTCATCATTAAAGCCATACAATGATTCAAATGAATTAAAATATGTGAATTTTAGCTCTTTTAAATTAGATTTTTTAAGGTGTTTTAAACAAGTGATTTTTATTAGTTTCTTTTCCTATTCATTCCAACCTACCTTTTCTAAAGTATACTATGTACTATAAGTAAATAGTATAAATGTATTATAAATATAAATTATACATGTATACACACACACACATATGTATACACACACACACATATATCTCAAGGTTCACCTTGGCTACTGATATTTTCAGTTATTCTTAGAACTAGCAATTGACATGTTTTTAAAGATTTCTTTTATATTCTTCTATCTGTGCAGTTTCTTGACTGTAAGATGGGTACTTTTAAACTAGCTAAATGCAATTTACAAAGGTCACCAATTTATAATATGGCCATGGCCTTTTCAGATCATCAGGTAGAAGCCTAAATTAAGTATTGTGGCCTGGAATACAGCTCTCCAGATCTTTGGAGAGAATAAAATTATTAAAAATATATAATTTTGTACAATGCAATAAGAAAACAAGTGGGAGAATATGGAGTCTGGCCTCTATGTAAGCTTTTCAGAAAGCACTTTGTTTACCACACAGAGAAAGCACAGGGCAGGTCCTACGGGAGCACAACAGCCCGCTCTGTGCAGCCAGCTGGTTTCCTGCCCCGTGGACCAGTGTTCGTGGTGTAAGGGAGTAAAAAATAATTTTCTGTCTACACTTCTGAGTTCTTGGCTGAGACCCTAGTAATAGAGGACAGATTAACAAGAGAGAACCAAACAGATTATTAACATGTATCCCTCACGTATACCTGAGAGATAGCACAGAAAAATAAGTAACCCAAAGAAGTGGCTTAGAATTTAGGCTTAAATGCCATCTTAATAGGGAAAGGGGAGAGGAAAGTAGGCCTCTTAGGGGAGAGTAAAGATTTTTAGGGAAGATGAATGGGCCCTTAGAAGAATAGATGGGAGGTGTGATAGTTTGGACAAAGTGTGTCTGGGTGTGATGTCACCTTCTAGTCTCCTCTCCCATGACAAGACTTAATCTTCCCTGGTTGATGAAACTCCTGGTGGGGGGGGGGACCTGTGACAACTGAATTTTTGTTTGTCATCTTCACTGCTGCGTCTGTAGCTTCTAGAAAGATGCCTTGTGAGTAGAAAGTGCTAAACTGACTTTTATTTAATATACGAATAAACATGATGGTATTTATGCTTTGGGACTATGTGTTGAGACTAAGCAATAGAGGCAAGAAAGAAGTCAGAAGTCGGAAAACTTTAAAATAATCTTGCTATGATAAATCCTAAAACAGAATGCTGACAATAAGGACTGATACAAACAGATATATGTGGAAAATATGAAAAATAAAGAAAGATGGAGCTATATGCTCCCCACCTCCCAAAAAAGAGACATAGGATCTTAGCATCAATAAAATTCTTCGTTTTTTATGTACAGTGACTTAAAATATTGTGCTGTTATCAATAGAATCAGAAACATTGGGACAAATAAATAGCTCAGGGCTTCCCTGGTGGCGCAGTGGTTGAGAGTCTGCCTGCTAATGCAGGGGACACGGGTTCGAGCCCTGGTCTGGGAAGATCCCGCATGCCACGGAGCGGCTGGGTCCGTGAGCCGCGGCTGCTGAGCCTGCGCGTCTGGAGCCTGTGCCCCGCAACGGGAGGGGCCGCGATGGTGAAAGGCCCGCGCACCGCGATGAAGAGCGGTCCCCGTACCGCGATGAAGAGTGGCCCCCACTTGCCGTAGCCGGAGGGAGCCCTCGCACGGACTGAAGACCCAACACAGCCAAAAATAGATAAATAAATAAATAAAGTAGCTATAAAATTAAAAAAAAAAAAAAAAAAAAAAGAACACAACACAACTGTAATTTAAAAAAAATAAAAAATAAAAAATAAATAAATAAATAAATAAATAGCTCAATTGTATATACTTAATTGGATTCAGAAGCTTCCGAATTTAGAGTGCTGGAGATTCAGAACTGGGGCTTATATTTGAAGTTCAAATTAGAGATATGTTTTTAAGGATCATTGTCTCAAGAGGACCCCACTACCATCCCTGAGATATCATCTGATCCATTAAGGACATGAAAAAGCTACAGCTTTCCAATTCACAAATGGAAAAAATAAGTCCACAATTGTATATTATTTTGAATCTCATATAATTCCATTCACTCTCACCATGCTCCCTAAATATGTTTCCAATTGCCTGAATTCTATGCTTTCTAAATATATTCATCCATCCATAGAGTCAGCAAATATTTTTGAGTTATTTAATGAAGGCCATGGATGTAACAGTAATATACTAAATGGCATCTTTATGATTCCTAAAGTGCCCCCTTTTCTGAGTTAATATAAAAATCAATTTGATTTCAGCTGAATCAACAATAAAGGTACCAGTAGAATGCCTAGCATGGAGCAGGTATTCAGTAAAAGTGGATACTAATCTCAATTTATCATTGATAACATATCTAGCTCTGTGTTTGGTGCTAGGGTGACTATAAAAGAATTCTAAGCAAAGGCATTCATTGTGAGTGTAAAGCAGGAAAAATAATTTCCCCTCTACCCTTATGCATTCTTGGCTGAGAATCTTATAATAAAAAACAGATTAACAAGAGAAAAAACAAACAGAATTTTATTAAAATGTATCCCTCCTGCATGCCCGAGAGATGCCCAGGGAAAAATGAGTAATTCAAAGAAGTGGCTTAGAATTCAGGCTTAAATACCACCTTAATAGGGAAAGAAGAGGGAAATGTAGGTCTCTTAGGGGAGAGTAAATGATGTTTAGGAAAGATGAATGGGCCCTTAGAAGACTAGGTGGGAGGTGTGAATAGTTTGTGACAAAGTGGGCCTTCTCCTCTCGCGTGACACGAGTCAATTTGCCCTGGTTGATGCAACTCCTGGGGAGGAGATTTATGACAATTGAGTTCCTTTTGCTGAATCCATCTACAGGCAGAGAAGGGGAGTTCAGAGAAATCCTCTCCCTGTATTTGCTGTTTTTCAAGTGCCAATAGCTCAAAAGAATCAATGTGCCAAAGTGGCATATTTTGGGGTGGCATATTCTGCTACCCTTCCTCAGCTAAGACAAGAAACAACAATAAAACAACTGAAAAGAAAAGGAATACAACACACACATCATCACCAAAGCTCCTCAGCTGAGAAGAATAACCAGTTAATCTTATTCAGTTTTCTAATACCAGCACTGAAAAGAGCCTGATTTGTGGTGTATAAACTAAAATCAGAGTGCCATCAGTCCATTTCTCTTTCCAGTTTTCACCTCTGGTGGACAGGCAGGTTATACTCACAATCTAGGTGTGCCTGACCAAGGTTAGTATGAGTAATGATGGACGAAGCATTCACCCCTTCTCCTAGCCCATGTTCTCCTGAATGGCCCCTACTAAGATTCCACAGAGGGAGAGTCGGAGGATCAGGGACAACCCTCAGGCGACATCTCTCCAGCACTGATGGAGATATCTGTCCACACAGGTCCCACTTCATGATGACTATTCAGGCTTCCTTGTATACCCTTCCTTCATGGCATCAGATGCTGAACTGGTCTGCATTTCCTCTCTGCCACTAACTTGTTATATCAAAAATGGGCCCTATCTTTTCCCCCCACTTTAAAACAAAAATTCAAGAGATTTGAAATCTAATTATTGGCCCAGTGGCTTTGTCTTCATCCAGGTAGTGAACATTTAGTTATGCTGGGAATAAAAACTTGTTTTGACAAGATCATCTGGATCTTTACAAAGTCATCTTTGTTTAATTCATTTAAAGCAGTACATTCTAAATTAAAACATATTCTCCATGAATCTCCTCTTTTCCTCATCTCCAAAACTGAGCTTAACCTCAAGCAGAACACATTTCTTAAGAGCTCATTACACATTAGAGAATTATACCAAAAAACAGAACAAAACAAAACAAAGAAACCCCAAATTTGACTATACTATAAATAATTTAAATTAATGTAGTAAAATGTAACTAAGTTTGTGAAAGTGGGAAAAAAGTGACTTTCAGTGGAATAAGTATTTTGAAATTTGTTTGCAAGATTTTTCACAACCACTGGTGCTTTCCAATTAATCATCAAGGCTGTGGAAGCCATACTGTATCTTTCTTGTTCTCTTGAAGTTTTTCTGCTTGCTGTTAGAACAAAAGCCAATAAGCCTTACTCTTTCTCCTATTCTCTTTCTTACTATTGTCCTTTAAAGATGTTTTCCTGTTGATCCTATTGCTTTAAATATTATGGGCTTTCTGGTTGCCCAGTTAAGCTCTCCAGCCGCGTTTCTGGCAAATTTGTGTTTCCTTAAAGATTTTTCCCTTTCCTCCTGCTGTGCATGTGTAGCAGTGCTTTCCTACGGGCTTCTCATGCTTGCAGTCTTAGTGTGAATGATGCTCACAACCACCTATGTTGTTTTTTGTTTTTTTTTTTTTTTTAATTAATTTATTTATTTATTCTTGGCTGCATTGGGTCTTCGTTGCTGCGCCAGGGCTTTCTCTAGTTGCGGTGAGCGGGGGCTACTCTTCATTGTGGTGCACGGGCTTCTCATTGTGGTGGCTTCTCTTGTTGTAGAGCACGGGCTCTAGGCAGATGGGCTTCAGTAATTGTGGCGCGCGGGCTCAGTAGTTGTGGCTCGCAGGCTCTAGAGCGCAGGCTCAGTAGTTGCGGTGCACAGGCTTAGTTGCTCCGCGGCATGTGGGATATTCCCAGAACAGGGATCGAACCCGTGTCCCCTGCATTGGCAGGTGGATTCTTAACCACTGCGCCACCAGGGAAGTCCCATACCTATGTTGTTTCATCTCTTGGTGATGATACAACTCTGAGTGGGCAAAAGACTTCCCAGCCTCCTTCAAAATCACTTTAATGGCTAAGTTTTTCTGTTAATAGCACATGAGGGGGTCTGAGAATTGAGTGACTTTATTGTTAGGAACCTAAATCTAAGTCTGTGACTGAATAAATGCCAAAAACTGTGATGGAGTTTTCATCCAATTAAATACTGGAGAAGTATTTTCTATGTAAAAGTGCTTCATTTTAGAGTACATGAAATGTACTCTAAATGTATGCAGAATAAGCTCAGAATGATGACTGGGTCATTCTCTGTAAATGTCCACATTTTTCTAAAATTTTTATTCATTTGGGAATGTGTTGCCCTTTTAATATCTATTCAGGTTTCTTTTTTACTGTATGCCTTGGCTAGAGTCCTCTTCTATTTCATCTCAAGAGGCAGCTCCATTTGACTGAGATATCTTTCATCATTCTTGAAATTCGGTTGCTAGGCTGCTACTTTTCCAGGCTGTAAAATCTGACTACAGCATTTTCCATAAACCAACTGGAAAAAAAATTCATTCCAAATGGACATTTTTCTTAAATAGCAATTTTTAACTGCCATCTTCTTGGAATGTGCCTTTGAGAATTAAGTATCACAGATAGGGAGAAGTTTCAATTGCCATGGTAAGTGGACTTTATTGTTTTCAGTCTCTCTCAACATTAGTAGCTGTTTAGAGACTCATTTTCTGGGAACAGAAAACAAAATGCCTTTCTGCTGTGTAAAGTTAATGCCGTATAATTTGGACACTTCAAGCATCTGGTTTTTTAAATGATATTTCCAGCATGTCTTTTAAAATGAACTCCAATATAAATACTTATACGGCACTGAAGGAGGGGACCACTAGCTAAAAGGTGGAAGATCAGTTTTTTAAATGAGTATTTTTACTGTTTAAAAGGAAAGGGGAACTTTAGCATTCTACTTTTCTCCTCCCACGTTGCTCTTATGTAAGTCAGTGTAATGTTCATTTGAGAGCAGAGGGCATTGGGGCAGAGGAAGGCTAAGTGGCTTGCCCTAGGATGTACAGAATAGAATGGCCAGACTGGGATTACGCTTGGCACGTAAATCTGAGACTGCACTTAGCTTGCTGTGCCCATTCCTTGTCTGAACAAATAACAGACAATTGTAGTGTTAAATCTAACATGATCAACACTTAATGAGCAGTGACACCAACATGATTTACCATTTCTCCTGGAATCTAAGCTATTCCCAGTGAGGAAGTTAAGGGGTTTTGGAACTGAGATTCAATTTTTATGGTCACAAAGCTGTTGCATATTGCTACTTGAATGTGCCAAATGCTAGCTCTGTAATCAGAAATTAAAAGCAATTTCCCAAATTATCTAGCTTACTTTCCAGGAGACACATGCTTCTCTTTTATATTCATATTTCCCATAACAGGGAACACAGGGAACAGGTCTGAGCAAAACTGAGATTCTTAATTTATATTTTAATTTTAAGGAATGAAATAGTGAGTTAAACAAATAATCTGCTATTTCCTTCCAGTCTGTGTGCTTACATCTCTGTGTTATAGCCAGTATTGATGTGAGTAGTATTATAATAGTGTTAAAAGTGGTATTTTAAAAACAATTACATCAATTATATGACTTGAAATATAAAATTGGGTTCTCTTTACACCTTTATCATCAGATTGACAATTTAGTGGTAAAATCTGGACTGGAGAGAACAGGTTCTCAATACCTGGGCTTGAACTAACTTTCTAATGTCCTCATGCTTTTGGGCAAAGTCCGAGAGTCCTTTTTCTATTCTTGGTAAAACTCAGATTTAAAAAAGTGATGACTTACAATTCACTTCCATACTTCTCAGTTCTCACTGCCATATTTAAGTTGTTCAAACCCCCTCCCTATTAGGATCATAAGGATACAAACGTGAGAGGGTCACTTGATCATCTTTTCAGACAGTATTTCTTCCTTACAAAACATAAAACAAAGCATGCCATTAATAGCTTTTATTTTTACCCTTAATTTAGCCATGGCAATGTAAAACAATTATCTCAGACATTGTAATCTCTTTTAACCTCTTCTTTTCTTCTAGTCTCACAAATATTAAGACATGTCGAATTTTCTTTAGCCTTTCCTGTCTATCTAGAGAGATGCCACGTCTAATTATATTCACAAATGCCCTCCTTTCTCTACTCCCAATTTTAGAAAGTAAATAATAAAACCTTACTGAAAGAGAGGAAAGACTGTGGGGATGGAAAGGAGAAGATGGTACTTATACCCATGAGCATTCTAGGTCTTATACAGTGAAATCCAAATGGAGCAAGTTTGTAGTGATGGAGCCTCTGATTAAGTGGGCTTTGGAGGAGGTGAGTCTCAGTGCCACAGGTCCCAGAGCCAGGCACCTGCAAACTCTAACCACAGTGCAGCTACCTTCAGTTTTGCATATGCTGATGTGAGTCAGAATACTAGTGCATGACTAAGACCAAGAACTCTTCTCATTGGATTATGATCATTATAACCTGTCTACTTTATTCCCACCTTGTAGAGCCCAGCTGCCTGGCTGATCTTCTGTCATTGTCACTAGTTCCTTGGCCACCACACCTCTGAGAAGGCATAACTCATCTCTGTATCCCAGATGTCACCTTGACTATTGGTCTCATATTAAGTAACCTCATTGCTTTTCCATTTTCTCTCTCATATCCTTCAGATAAACTCACACTGGTCCCTGATTTAATACTCCAACATCTGACTTCATATTCTCATCTGAAATCCCATTCCTTTGCTCTTCTCTACCCCTCAAAAAATGTCTATACTCTCTCCACTTCCTCATATTTCATTTTCTATTTAGCCCACTGTAATTAGGCCTTCAGATAAATCTTCAAAGATCTCCTTTAACTTTCTTCATAGAAGATTTCCATCATTTTAATTTCACCTTAGGTGTCACTTCCTTTGTGAGGCATTCTCTTTCTACCACTTTCAAAGTAGTTTCCCATGCCTCCATTATATCACCATGCCTATTATCTTCATAGCATCTATCACTATTTAATATTTTATTGCTTATATCATGAATCCATTATATTGTATTTATCATCTTCAGAGCATATCACTATTTGATATGTCATTTTCTATATATTTATACACATAAATTTGTACGTTATTGGTTTATTGTGTTTTCCATAACTATGTGAAATTAATGAGTGCAGCAAACTTGAACTCTGCCTGCACATAGTTGTCACTAAAAACATATTTTATCGATTGAAGACCAGAGTCTCAAATACTGTGCCTTGCTCTGAGTATTTATACAAAATACCTAAATAATGATGCCAGGTAGATTGGAATATTTATAACATTACCTTGGCTTTAGTATTTTGTACTGTTGTCCCCTTCTGTGAGGCAGGGGAGTAGTAGCCAATGGACTCTGATGCTTTAGTTAATTTTTCTCCCATTCCATCCAGCTCAGTAGACTTTACCAGAATTCTCCAGAGCTAGATTATTAGTGATGAATCATGTTTAGGTCATTGGTGATTAATGAATGATTAATTCATTCTCTTCTAGTATTTACACACTAAGTTATTAAATTTACTGAACAAAATAACCCTTTCTGAAAACCAGATTTTCCATACCTTTGGAGAAAAATGTTGAAAAGTTCACAAGGTCTAGAAAGTGCAAAGTCCAAAATTAAATCAGCCCTTCCCTGAATTACAAGAGGATACAAGTAAATGCATTTATCTTAATGTGAATGCTGATAAACATCTGGATCCAAGAAAGCTGAAGACTTCCTCAACCTTAGCTAAGAAAGACTGTGTTTTAAGTTATTTGATTCAAACGAATGCTTTTAAACATAAAATCTAGTATGAAATAGAACTGCAAAACTAAGATGAAGGAAGTCCTAATTATTTTAAGTAATAACCAATAATAGGGGTAGTCACAACCTTGAAAACCAAAAGAATTGCAAAGCAATAATTTTGAGAATGTTGAATTTATATTTCAGAAGGAAGTAGAGAGGACTAACCAGAGAGACATCTCAGCACAGTGATATAGTCTCTCAGGAAATCTTGGCCATTTCTCTTTCAGGAAGTTTACTTAGCTCTTCTGAGAAAATAAGTATATCTGCAAGTGTACGTTTGTTACATTCCTTTAGAATGACATTAAACACTTAATTAAACAATTTTCTATTTTATTTATGGAATTCTCATAATGCCAGGGGAACCAAGATATTTCAGAATATGTTTAATACTTGAAAATGGGTCAGCATTTAACATTTTAGGCGAAGGTTGTAAAAGTTTCAAATATAGGGTAGTTTGCTTAATCTCTTACAGTTGTATGTTGTTCTTGTTCTTCTCTAGTACTATGAGAGCCCTGTAACCACTGTGAAAGCTTTTGTGATCTTGAAAAACACTCAGGTCTGTGAGACTTAAGAAAGAAGGAAATTTTTAAAGAAAACTCTATAATCTTGTTGTCTTTTTGCAGCTTGGATATTCTAAAGTATTTTGTGATGAACAAGATACATAAAGTAACAACGTTAAACTCATCTTTAAGAAAATATCATTGAATTTCTTGAGGTGGTAAAATAGTTTTAATTAAATAACAGATTTTTTTGTTTTCTTGACAACTTTTTCTCTTGGCTTTTTGTTATGCTATTTGCGTTTTCAAATTGTTAGAGGCATTTGATATATTTACTGAATTTCTGATGCTTTACCAAAAAAAATCAATTCTATTGTTGAAAGACCATTTTCTTTGTAATGTGTGTTTGTTTTATTTCAGATACTTATTAAGTTCTCATTTCTTTTCTAAGGCATGTTAATCTCACCTTCATGTCTAAACAGAATTTGTAGAAATAGAATATTCTAAACAGAAAGTTTGCTTTAATATGAGATTAAAGACAATGCATGGTCTGAATAGTCACAGCATTTTACTTGTGACTTCAGATACCAGCTATACCAGGGAATTTCTCTTCCTCGTCAGCTGGACATAATCAGGTGTCTGGGCTCTTTTGCTCCAGTCTCACATCCATACTCTTCCTCTTTTCAAGAACATGGCTCTTCCTTTTTCTTCCCTTTAATTGTGGTGGTCCTTAGAGTTCCCTTTATCATCTTCCTATAATATATTTTCTACTTTGTAATAATAGCCATTGTCAGAACTATAAAATCTCCACCAGAATCTTCAGGCAAACTAAATTCCCGTGGTAATCTGTCACCTGTTATATCACTTTACGTTTTGTAGCAGTTAGTAAGTTACACATCTCCCCTCCAAATTGTAATTAAGGTCTAAAGCTTTTTGGTTACTTTCAAGAAAATATTAAATATTAATTTAAATAATAACAATGACAATAAAGAAAAAGGTAATTTTTTATATTATGAAAGAGTTTGTTCTTAATCATCTAATAGTATTAGCTCTTCTAATACATTTAAAATTATAATTTAACATATGAAACTATTTTTATTATATTACATATAATATATGTCACTCATAAAAAATGGGAGAGATAATATTTAACAGTGCATTAATACAACTTGAAGTTATAGCTCTAAAATAAAAAGAAAAATGGGAGAAAGCCAAATAACTTGGATATTTTGCATTTCTCAGTATATAGTTCAACATTTTATTTAGTGTAGGATTAAGTCAATTAACACCATAAATTAATAATCTTACATTATATATTTTGTACTACTTAACAGGTAATTTTAATTCTTTATTAATGTTTTTATTGTTGCAAAATTTATTCAGCCTTATTTCTGTTGGTGTATTAATTATTAATTGCATGCACAAGAAATCTGAGAAAAACCTAAAAAGAAAAAAAACGAACAATTATTGTTCTATAGAAAATCATATTTTATAAAATTTAAAGTTTCCATCCTTCAGGTAATGAATATATTATTCTGAAAATTGTATACCCAGTACATACTTTTAGGTTTTATCAGATAGTAAATAATGTACTTGCTCTTTGAAAGAACTAATTTAGAACCTAAATTTATATACTACCATAGAATACCATCTCCCCTTTTCCAAAACTGACTTCTGCTGATATCACTGTATTATGTTACAGGATAGTAAATATGCTGTTTGTTCTTTCAGAGATCAATTTTATACTGATAACTCATTGAAACACAACTAAAATAAATAACATTCTAAATAAAAGTTTTAATTAAATAGTTACATCTATGTAATTCTAAATAAAAGTGATTTTCTTTCCATAGGTTTTTGCAAACACACTGACATTTTATTAAAACATATACACTGAGCTCCTTATATCCTGCATTTTTAAAGCCACAGAAATATCTTGTGGTACAGTTGGCCTCTGTCTACTCCAAAGAACAGATGAAGTTCATTCCAAGAGTAGCATGGCTGTGCATACAGTTACTGGGTTTTAGACAAATGGAAGTATTGCTGAGAATCTTCACAGACTCCTGAGAGCAAAGGTCAATGTTAGGGTTGGACAAACCCCGCTGAAAATGATACACACCTTAGAAATGTAACAGGTAGTTAAATAGCTTTGAAAAGCAAAACTAGTGATAAGGATTTGAGGAGTTTTATAACATTTCAATTAATTTTAATTAAATAAATTAATTTTAATTACTCATCAATAATTGTGTGAGCACTCACTGACCATTATTCTTAGATATCTTGTGCCTTTTGATTTTAAAAAAAATCTTTGGTTTTATTTTTGAATACTTCTTTTCTTTCTTTCTTTTTTTTTTTTTTCAGATGACACGAGAACAGTACATACTAGCAACACAACAAAATAACCTGCCAAGGGCTGAGAATGCACAACTTTACCCAGTGGGAATTTATGGATGGCGAAAGAGGTGCTTATACTTCTTTGTCCTTCTGCTGTTGGTTACCATGATAGTTAACTTAGCCATGACAATTTGGATATTGAAAGTGATGAACTTCACCGTGGTAAGTACCACCATGATTTTATATCTATTGCCTTTGGTTCAAAGAAGATATAGCTTTATTTTTTTAATTGACAGTTATTCATCTTAATCTTTACATGTTTGTCTTGAAATTTCAAAGACTGTCATATATTATTTTATGACTGCATTCAATAGGTAATCATGATACATATATTTTACTACCTGCCATTTGAGTGTGGGGAACTTAGATCATGAGACAGCACAGCACATTGATTTATTAGGAAGTTAGAAAACTTTTAATCAATAAGCATGAAGCATTGTTTGCTAAACCTGAGAATCTAAAAAATGTGTCTGCTTTTAGAAATGATATTTCATGTTAAAATTAATATAGGAAATCACAAGTTCCTTTGAAATACTTTATACAGAGTATTTACCTCTCTACATTTGCTTTCTATGTAATATACTGCATGATCAAATCTAAACCCTGGAATTTTCCTGGGCTGCATGGAACAATGTCTATAATTGTCATCACATGGTGATCTCATTCTATCAGAGAGCATGGTCATGGTAAATAAAAGATAAACCAGGAATTAAATCTCTATTTTACAAAAATCAATAATTAGCAAAATCATTGTATAATCCATAGATGAATTTTGCTTCAGTTTTTTGACCATGTACAATAAACCTATGAGGATGTCTTATCTGGGAAAAATTAGCTGCTTCAGCAAAGTCTAGTTTAGCCATTTTATATTTACTGGCTAAATTCTTAAATTTCTCTACTCTGTCTTTAAACCATTCTGCCTTTGCTTAGAAACCTCAGATAGCTTCACATCCAAGCAGGTATCTTTCTTTGCTGACCAAATTGCTATTATTCTTTAGAACTCTGCATCCTCAGGGGTGAGTGTAAAGCTGGCTATTTAACTTCACTGATCTTCTGATGTGGGGCTGCCTTTAAAAAAAAAAAAAACAACTCTGCTGTGTATTGATTTAGCAAGAGTCGTTTCTTTCTGACTTCACTAATACCGAATTCTAACTAGAAAATGAGCCCAGCATCTGTCCACAGTGTAGGGCACTGCGGTTGTGTGCAGTAGGAGCCTGGGCGGCAGGTGGCCTAACCTTCCTAAGAGGAAAAACTGTAACTGTGCAAATCATGATAAAGCAGCATATGCTCACGGAGAAAAATGAGCTGAGCAGGGGTTCCATTTTTTCCAATACAGTGCAAATTCTGAAGGCTATTTATTAGAAAAAGAAATGAAAGACAAAGAGAAGATGGGCAGGACTCAATGTGTTCCAGGATTAGAGAAAATAACTGCTTCCTAGACATGGATATACGTTCAGGGTCATTGACCAAGGCCTGTGAGCCTGTGGGGGGCTAGAGGTGGAGCTGGGGGCTACTAGGCAAATGATAGCTTTATGAGACTCTGGTAACACATATGAACCATTCCTTTGTCCCAGGAGCTGGCTCATTCCCGTACCCACCACCCCCCAGAAAAAAAATCTTGAGAGTATCTGACACAAATGTCATTAATTCTACCTGTAATCTTTTTGTTCTGAGCTCTGCTCCTGTGTTCACTTACTCGTGCCTGCTTCATTTGTGATTTGTGTATCACACAGTAGGGACAATATGTATACCCCTGCAGATTTTTTTATGCTCTCTTAACTATCAGCCAAACTAGCAGTTGCTGACAGCAAGTTCTCCAACATCATTTTTCTAAAAAAATTTTTTTTCTCAAAGAGAAGAAGAGTAGATTTTTCTCCAAGTCTTACAATTTCAAGCATTCTTTTTCCTCTATCAAGAGACATCTTTTAAAAGCTCATGAAAAATAGGATCAACTCTCTCACCTTAGGGAGCCTTGATCCTATCCAGTGACCAGGCCACGGGAATTTTCAGATTAAATGCATGTATGTTTCTGAACCATGTTTAAATTAATTAAGAAAATAGACTTAAATGTGTAATTTCATGGCTGCATGCATCAGCCTCCCATTACCTTGCCCCTTGCTGAAGCCAAAGCTGGATAAGCCATTCAGGGAAAATAATTGAACCGTCATCTTTGTCCTCCGGATCCACACAGGCCTCTGGGTCTCTGTTACCTATGGAGCTCTCTAATTTGAACCTCAGCTGGCCAAAATGTAAATGTCAACATATTCCTTGGGATAATGAAAAGGAATTTATTTCTGTAGGAATCTTGACATTTATTTACTTATTTTATTTTAGGCATATCTTTCTTTTTTTTTGTTTTTTAAATCACAATTTTATTTTTTTATAATCAAAATATAAAACTATCCTTCCTTTAGCTATGTAAGCTATTTATATGTACCTGAAATAAATGGAAAGATAAAGTTGTAATTTTTGTATCAAGATAATTTTTATAAGGTAACATACTCTTTATATCCATGCAGTGATTCATAATTGTTCAGAAAAATTCCAAATTACTTAAGTAATTGCAGATTTTAGCAGTCCTAAATACTACACATCAGATTAAGCTGCATGTACTCGCAAAGTGAAATAATTTGTAATCCTCTTACATTAGAGCAGTAAAAAAAATCAATTTTAGTTTTCACTAGTACATTAGGATTGTATCTATCTCTAGAATGAATACCAAAAACCACTTGCCATACTATAGTGAGAAGTAGTAAATGGTGTGTAAATTGGGGAGTGTTATTGATCTGCACAAAACGTATTTCACTTTCATTACAACTGTTGCCATTCAATACATGGAAATATGTGGCTGTTAACATCTCTTATTTGGGCAAACTTGACATGTTATTGCTCTCAAAATATTGTGTTTTCAGCACAGCAAGAGTAGCTGCCCACCTGTTTTATGATGCTTCTTGGAGTCCATCATTATGACCAGTATTACATATGATCTCTATGGTTGATATGACCTTATTCTCTTTCTCATTTTGTGGAAAATAATATCACTCTGCTATTGAGATATCCAGCAGCAGAGAATCAGGAAAAAGGAAATGACTTTATACCACAGGGTGAAAAACTGAGGGTAGATATAAACAATAATTTCCTGGCCATAAGAGTTGGTAAGTGTAGGCATGAGTTGAAGGGAGAGATTTTGAAACAACATTCTCTTGAGATCAGTATAACCCAATTACATGCTCCTGTTGTTGTTGTTTGGTTGTTTGGTATAATATCTTTGTGATTCAATATAATAGACTAGTCCAGCAGATCTGTCAAACCAGGCATTCTGCTGAGGCAATATTCTTTTCTTCCAGTGCCCATGGTAAGTAAATTAGCTCTATACTTGAAAATTGAAAATGAATATAATAATAAAGTATTCATTTTAGTCATGAGAGTACTAAGTAAAAGTTGGTGGCATCCAACTGCAACTTAATTTGATTAGACATGTTAACAAGCCAGCAAAAGAAAGAATGGAAACTTAAGTGCCATTTATGAAGTGAAGATTGAGAGGAAGGTCATGAATGTTGTGACTGAAAAGTCAAGAGTGCCCAGATGTGGATAATAATTGAAACAATCAATTAATTGAATAAATTAGAAAAAAATTCTTAGAGGCTTATATGATGAGTGGGATGAATGTTGGATGAAGGGAAATCCCAGGAGAAGCTGGATTGAATATCTTAGTTTTTAAGGATTGAAAAGTAACTGGGACATTTTTAGTTCAACCATCCACGTATTTCTAGAGTTCACTCTACAACGTTCTCTCCATTTGGTCGCTCAGTATCTGCTTAAATCCTCCTTTGGATGATAAGCAAACCATCCCATTATATCACTGGATAGTTTTGTTGTTATTGATATCTTGGTATCTTGTTGCAATCTTTCTGTATGTTAACTCCAGTCTTAGGATCCTAATTCCATTCTTTCAATCTGACATCAATTTATTAATTAATCAAGACCACAATATGTTCCAGTATACACACATATACATACATATATAAACAAACACACACATGTATACATATATATACACTTATATACTTTTATACATATACACATCAAGTATATATATATCTTTGATCATATTGCATTTTAATGTCTAAAGATCAGAATATGTAAGAGAGATTCTTATGCAATCCCTTTGGTTTCCTTAGTTGCGACTTCCTTTTTTCATTTCATCTTCTCTTTATTACATATTTACAAGTATATGTTTACAAGATGATCAACCCTTTTATGATATCTTTCTGTTTATGGCTGTTGTCTATAGAGTCACTGATACCTTTTATCATACTTTCTTTTCTTTTAGTGTACCTTTCTAAAGTTGAGATTGCACATAATACTATATTTAGCTTTCTGCTTTCTCACTTTTTAAAGCTAAATGTTTTTAAAGTTAATTCAGGGGGAATATGAAATAATATACTTTTTTTGATTCTTAAATCCTGTACTCCTTCTAATACTTTGGTAAATGACACATCACATATCCCCATCTCACACTTGTAACTATTTATTCCTTTTTATTTAATCTTCATCAGTAACCAAGTGATGTATTATTTATAGCTATTTCCAATCTACCTAAGATGGCTAAAGTATATATGCAATATGCTATCATCTGTGTGTCCATCCAAAAGCTTGCTACTCCCACAGTTTTCTTCATTTCACTTTCTAATAGGACCATTACTTTGGAATGAACTTTTCCATCTCCATTTATCCAACCAGTTCTTATATTTATCAAAGCTGTGTCCTAATCTCAGATGCATTTTATTTCTTACCCAGAATCTATGGATATGGATAAACATATGTGAAGCTTAAATATGAACTAACCATATTTCATTGATTTTTAATTGTTTTTTTCTCCTCTCCTTAGTATGTTTATCACAAAATACTTTCTTTCTATATGACCTTGTTTATTGTCTGTTCCCCTCTCCACAAATGGAATATAAGCTCCATGAGGCCAAGGGTTTTTGACACTTTTTCCACTGCTGTATTCCCAAAGCAGAGGATAATCCCTTCCAGATAATTAGCCCTTCACAAGTATTTGTGGGATAAATATCAGTCTTTAACATTACCTGCGTTGAAAACCAGTTAGCTGTTCATTTCACTATGATGTGTGCCTTTCCAAAGGCCCAGCTTGACCTAGGAAGAATTGAGGCAAAACTACTAGTTATCCCAGGTCTCTTTGCTACTGTTTAAGGTCTCATAAGCACAGGGGATGGTTCGTGGTCTGTGCAGTGGTATTTATTAACTTCTACATTGAAAAATCAGTTTTGTGTTCTGAACACCAAGATTAATAATTCCCAGTGGCTCCTGATTTAAAAGCCAACACATTCCAAGAAGGCAGGCCCAACCTTGATTATCCATTATCAGTGGTACAGAGAGCTGCCATTATTAACATTTATTTAATATGAAATATTTTATCCTACAAAAGAATATACATATAATATATATTTAAGGCACAAATGATAATAATAACAATCATAAACAATGAAATGAACACTGTGCCACATCCCCCAGTTGTAAAAATAAACATTACCAATGTCTCCTAACTCTATCTATAGAGAACCACAATCCTGAATGTTTTTTTCTTGATTTATTTAGTTTCATGTGAGTGTATGTGTGTGTATAAACCTCAAACATTATATTGCTTTTAGGTCAGCAGTCTGTTTGCAAGATTTATCCCTGTTAATGTATATAGCTGCAATTTATTTAGTTACTGCTGTAAATTTCATTATGAGTGTACCTTATTTATTTATCAATTTTCCTTTTGAGTTATTTCCAAAGTATTTTTTGTTGTTTAATTTGCTCTCACAAACAGTGATCCTAAGAATATTTTTGTATATTGATAAGTGTAGTTGCACATGTACAAGAGTTTCTCTAGGTTCTAGAGTCTAGAGTGTATGTCTAGAATTATTGGCTTTTAACATGAATTTTTTTCCCTAAAGTGATTGAATCAGTTTGCTGCCACCACAAGCAACCTGTAAGGGTTTCTTTTGTTCTCCTTAACTCTTAACAGAGAACTGCCAGCTAAACTAAACTGCTACCTCTTAAGCCACAAATCTGACAGCCAGCTATCTCATAAAGATCCTCTTTGTTTATTGGTTTGTTTGTTTATCTGGGTGTCCCTTTCTGACAGATTTATTCCTTTATTTTTAGTCATATGTCTTATGTCTGCAATAGGATTTACTATGTTGTATTAGATGTATAATTATGGTTCATCTAAATATGTACTCTTCTCCACTCGTTTTCCCAAAGCCCCATTAATGTGAGAATTCCTCAAGGAGCAGAATCGGGTCTTATTATCTTTTTTATCTTGGTATCTTTGCCAGGCACATAGTAGGTAATACATTATTTTCAGTTGACCATTACATCACTTATTACAATCCCTCTAGAAAACGTAATCAAAACCTCAAGTGTGAGAGAAACTAACTGTGTTTCCTGACTTCCAGCCTCTCTCGGGAGGGAACCTTCTTCAGTGGAGGCTCAGCCTGCCCACCACAATCATAACTTCCCCAAGTCTCGTCCTTTGGCAATTGAAATCAATGGAATATTGAGACTGTCTAGAGAAATTTGTTGACCCAACTTGGTCTCATCTTAAGGATATTTGCGATTTTCTAAATTTACTTTGATTAAAAGAAATAAAAGATACAACACACAAAATAAGTCCCCACTAATTATAAACTAGTCTCCAGTTAACTGAAAAAAGATGAAACGGATCAATAACAGGAGAAAGTAGAAAAGGGGAAGAATTTTATTCAAGTGGCCCACAGGGCAAAAGCAGGGGTGTGGGTTTTTATTTGCATTTCTCACAGAATTGTTATAAAACATGGACTCAGAATCAGACTTTCAAAACTTCTGAAGCGTATGCTCTTTATTCATTCCGTTCAAAAACCCATAGACATATCACCATCTGTTTTGTGTATGCAACAATTTAAGAACAGAACATGAATTCATTTTTATAACCATAACTATTATATAACCAAGGAAAAAGCTTGAGTCTCTACTACATATTGGTAAGATATTTTCCCATAGAAAATTGGTGTCAGTAGCAGATTCCCTTAGATTGCTGGTACTGCCAAAAACACCTCTCATCATCCATCAGCAATGGTTAAAACAATGAACTTTGGACCAGACCTTTGCATCCAAATCCGGGTTTTGCCACCGATTAGCTATATTACCTTCAACAAATTAAACTGTGGTTCAGTTTCCTACTCTGTACAATGGGTGCAATATTATTATTTTTATTAGATCGTTGTAAACGTCAAAACAATTAAAATAATGAAAGTTCTTCAGAAGTGCCTGGCATATCCTAACAGCTAAGATTTTGCCATTATTATTATTATTACTCATATTTCTGCTGTTCTGACTTCTCAGTTATTCCATACATCGTGTGAGTTAACGATTTTTTTCTATTGATGTTGAGCATAAAACAGTCCTAGAAATGTAAAAAGGTCTAAAAACATGTGTATTAATGAATAAGTAGTAAAGTGATGAGGGTGTTTATAATCTTGTTTCATACTAAGGATATGCATAAAGGTTCAGAGCATGAGCTTTGGAGACAGACAGCCTGATTCCCATTCTGGCTCCAGAACAGCTGCTTAGAAGGATGGTCTTGTGTGAGTCACTTAACCTCTCTAACTCCAGTTTCTTCATCTGCAAAATGGTCAATGGTGTTGACCCATAGAGATATTAGAAGTAATAAGTGAGTGAACTCTTATAAAAGTGCTTAACATAGAGCCTCAGAGTAAGTACTAATTAGTGCTAGCTATATGTAATGACAAACATTATTTCCAGGCATGATTAGCTGTTCATAATTAGTTATTTATTTTATAGGATACATCGTATAAGAGAAAATGTCTTATTTCCTTGGGATGATGGATGGATAATAAAGATTTCTTTTGAAATTCTAATTTGACACTCAGATATAAAAATTTACCCAAAACTTTTAAGAGGAACAGTTCAGCTGTCAAAACATCATCATAATTTGGATGACCCTAAGACATTTAGTTTGAAAATCTGCATTACCTGAAAGGGACCCTACTGGCCTGTCTGAATGATGGAGCTTATTTTCCAGAGAGAGCTAATCTCTTTTTTGAACCATTTTGACAAATATACTACTTAAAACTTGGATGACAGAGTGGGATTTCTGTTTTTGATCCTAAATGTTCTGAGTTTCTTTAACGTTCAGAGCTTTAAATGCTTACCTGATAGAGGTATTGCGTTCTGAATTATAGCCCTTAGGTTATAACCTTTAGATCTGGGAGTGAAAGTTTGAGATGCCCGGTAGCCCATATTTATTTAGCATGTAGTTTGTATTCAGCCAGATTATATGCTTTATAGACCAGACCTTACTGAATTTCACAACACTGCAAAGTAAATATTATATCCCCTTTGGCAGTTGAAGACACTGAATACACAGAGGCTTAGGGAAATTAGATAAACTTCCCCAGGTCACACTGATGAGCAAGGTTAGAAGCTTGGGCTCTACAATTTTAAAGTTCATGCTCTTTCTGCCACCTTTCATTGCATTAATGTTATCAAGATTCGGTTAAAATTAAATTAGTTCAATGTTCTTCATTAAATAATTTACTTTCCTGTCTACTTTAGTGCATTCACACAATACCATTAGATACATAACTATGACATCACTGCTTTTTAAGTATATTTAAAATTCATTGGACGAAAGATACCTCAATCCTCTGAACTATTTTAATTTAATGGGGAAACGTACCTAATCTCTCATAGTCAGTGAGTAATTAGAACAGTGAAAACTCTTCTGTAAGTTCCAAACATGACTATGCTTTTGAGTTTGCCAGAATGAGCATTAAGCTTAATTTCTGGATAGAGTAATGGTGCTTATTAATGGCACCTTTATAAAAGGGACAATGATTTTCATAAAGGCTGTTTTATCCCTGTGTGACTCCAATCTAGTCTTTGCCCTCATTAAACTATATTTTGCTGAGGAGTAACTAATTGCTCATGATGAAAAACCATTCTGAAGGTGATTTAGGACCATAGCTTTTGTCCACCTTTCTGGGCTGCCGTTTCCATTTTTCCAGTTAATTCCTTAGTACATGAGTCATGGCTCCCACCCCAAGCCAAGGGGGGTGGGGTGCTATCTTCTATGGCGTGACGACCACTCCACAGGAGGAGTGCCAGCAGTGGGAGCCTGCCTGCTGGAGAGCCGTCCGGCCTGCACCGCCCCTCAGTGTGGTGTGTGTGGATTTACTACAGAATTTATGAGAGTGAATAGTACAGTTAATGTCGCAAGACTGCTTCCATTATAACCCTCTGTTTGTACCTCCTCATAATTTTCTGACAAATTGTCCCTCTCACGTGAAATCATTCATGCTTAGTCTTAGCCTAGCAGTGCATTTCCTTCCCTTGCCTTTAGAAGGAAAAATTTAGTCACTTTTATCCAAGTTCAAACAAGTACCAAGCAGTCATTCCTTTGACTGAATTAAAGTACAAAAACAGGGGCATAAGATAAACCATGAACTCTACATAGCATGTGCTAAATGAAGTACATTAGAATACCAGATATTTTGCAGGAGAAAACAAAGAATTAAGAAAATTAGCCATTGAATAAAAAGTTATAGAAAGTACAGACTTGTTAGTTCCTATGTTTTTATAATATATAGAGATGGAAAAGACTTTTGTTCAGTGCCTGTTTTACACAGAGAAGATGGAAATCCAGAAAGATAAAATCACTCGCCCATGTGGGTGACTTGCAACCAGACTATAAAATATGTTAGATCACATTGAGCTTAATGTAATAAGTGCATTGTGCTTATTCTCACATATAATAGCATATAGCATGACCTATATAATTTGACTAATTTAGTAGGAAGCTTAGAGGGAATTTTAAGTTTTAAAATGAAACAATGCTAATTATCTTAAGAAGAGTTAACATTTTGCTATTTTGTAAAAAAAAATGAAGCAACCACTTGTTTTTCAAAAACATAATTGAAATGTCATATTTGTTTCTAAGAAAATATATTTTTTAATAAAAGTCATCTTTTAGGCAGGGATTCATATGAATTTATTAATTTAAATAATAATTTCACCATAGACCTTCTTGTTAGTTTGTAAACTCATTCCCAGATCAAATATATGTTAGTACTACATAATAAATTAATAGTACTGATACAAGATGTTAATAATATTTATTATAAGCAGATTTAGTTTGCTAAATAGTTTAATATTTAGTTTTAAATATTTCCGGAAATTCACCATTACAGCGCCTTTGCAAATAATTACACTGTTTCAGAAGCTGTTTATATTGGCTGATGGCTATCATCTTTGGGGTAGCTCACAGCTTCCTTCCCAAAGCATGCATGATGGTCCATAATACAACTTCAACAGTGTTCAGCTGTATTTCAACTTGTAAATTCCATTGAATAATGTCATTAGAGAATTATATATCTGTTCCCTTGTGATTCACATATTTCTGCTTTTGAAAATTTTGTATATTTCTGAGCTTAAGAAATTTTGAAATAGGCTAAGCCTCTGTTATCTCTCATATCCTCTTTATTTCTTCTTGATCAAGGGGTTAACTTAAACTAAACTGAAAAAGCACTGGGCATTTGTTAAAAGTCTTCATACAAACTGACCAAGTTTATCTCCTGATGCTAGTTTTAGTTTTAGTCGGAGGAGGGAAGTGTAAAACCTAAATATCAGCATGACCCAAATATGCATGTGTGTGCACTCATTACAAAAGAAGTATTTATTTTCAGTGTTCATTAATGTCCAAAAAATATGATTATTAAGAAGCAATACAAATTGCTTAAACAATGTGTAAAACCTGTGTGCATCTCCACTATAATATGCCTTTTAATCTCACTTCCAGTGAGTTGCAATTTTATGAATTGGACTCTGTTTTTCGGTTAACCTAGTTAATTTTTCTCTGATATGCTTCAGTCTTGATTGATGACTTAAAAGCAATACTGTCACTTTATGTTTCTCTAAGAGCTCTGGTTAGTGAGCTGCAAAAAAACAAACAAAATAACCAGATTTGCACTAGGAGAACTCTTATAAATTTATTTAAAATACCTGAATACCTAGGTATTTAAAGAAACATAGAAATTGGTGTCAGTAAAGAAGGAAAGGGAACAAGTATTCATGCAACAGTTTGTTAGGTACTTTACATAGTTTGTGTTACATAATAGCACATTCCTATGAGATGCATATTATTATCTCTTTTAAAATAAAAAACTTTGCCCAAATTCATGCAATTAAAAAGTGACTGAGGGCTTCCCTGGTGGCGCAGTGGTTGAGAATCCGCCTGCCAATGCAGGGGACACGGGTTCGAGCCCTGGTCTGGGAAGATCCCACATGCCACAGGGCGACTGGGCCCATGAGCCACAGCTACTGAGCCTGCGCATCTGGAGCCTGTGCTCCGCAACAAGAGAGGCCACGATGGTGAGAGGCCCGCGCACCGCGATGAAGAGTGGCCCCCACTTGCCACAACTAGAGAAAGCCCTCACACAGAAGCGAAGACCCAACACAGCCAAAAATAAATAAATAAATTTAAAAAAAAAGTGACTGAATTAATATTTGAATATTTGTTTATCTAACACTGCAGGCCAAATTTGCTTCACCTGCTTAGGAATCATTCTACTGTTGATGTTATTCACATGCCAGTGTAGCCAAAATACAATTTTTCTACATAAGCAATATTCTACTATTCGACAATAATTTAATAAGTTCACATATAAGTCATCATACATTTTTATAGGGGCATGAGATTGAATATTTTCTAGTTAATTTTGAAATGGGGTGAGGTTCTTACTTTACTGTCTGCTAATATTAGTTTATGTTCTGTTTCTCTATTTTTTGATTCATTATCATATTCATAGCATATTAATTATAACAGAACTACAGAGTCATGATACTTGCTATAACTTTTTCTGCCACTTGTACAAATAAGAAATGTGAGCACTGTTTTAACTATAGGCATACTCAACTTTTCATATACTAACAGGCATTTTAAACAAGTTCAGTGTATTGGTGATCTATTGCCACAAGAATGCTGTGTAACAGACACAAATCCCAGTAGCTTAAAATAATCAACATTAATTTAAATCGGGAATCTGTGGATTAACTGGGTGATTCCATCATCTGATGTTGGCAGCGCTTCCTCGTGGGCCTGCAGTCAGCTGTCCTAGCCAGCTTGCAGCTTGGCTGGTTTAGGATGCCTCATCCCCATACTTGACAGTCATTTCACTTGGATCACATGTCTTTCTTCCTCCAATAAACTAGCCATTTTTAAACAGGTTAGAAGTTCCAAGAAGAGCGTAGATATATGCAAGACCTCTAGATGTCTAAGACCCAAACTTGTTGGCCGTCATCACTCAAGTCTGAGCCTTCTATTAGCCAAAGAAAGTCACATGTGCAGTCAAGATTCATAGGATGAATAGACTCCACTTCACTTGTATCCTAAGAAATGCAATTAAAACAAGAGCTAAATATCTCTTTTATTTTTAGAATTTCAAATAGGCTTGATATTTTTTTTAGAGCACTTTTAGGTTCACAGCAAGTACAGAGTTCCCCCATGCCCTCTGACCCCACACATGTACACCATCAACATCCCCACCAGAGAGGCACATGTGTTAAAATCAATGGACACATCATTGATTACCCAAAGTGCATAGTTTACATCAGGATTCACTCTTGATGTTATACCTTCTGTGGGTTTGGACAATTAAATAATGACATGTGTCAAACAGTATATAATAGTATCATACAGAGCAGTTTCACTGATATAAAATTCCTCTGTGCTCCACCTATTCATCCCCCCCTCTCCACTAATACCAGAAATCCCCAAACCTGGCAACCCTCCATAGTGTTGCCTTTTCTAGAATGTCGTGTAGTTGAAATTATACAGCATGTAGCCTTTTCAGATTGGCTTTTTTCACTTGGTTAAACGCATTTAAGTTTCCTCCATGTATTTCATGGCTTGATAACTCATTTCTTTTTAGTGTTAAATAATTGTCTGGATGTACCACAATTTATTTATACATTCACCTACTGAAGGGCATGTTGATTGCTTCCAGGTTTTGTCAATCATGAATAAAGCTCCTGTAAACATCCATGTGCAGGTTTTTGTGTGAACATAACTTTTCGATGCCTTTGGGTTATACCAAAGAGCATGATTGTTGGATCATATGGTATGAGTATGTTTAGTTTTGTGAGAGACTTCCAAATGGTTATCCAAAGTGGTTGTACCATTTTGCATTTCCACCAGCAGTGAATGGGGGTTTTTGTTGCTCCACATCTTCACAAGCATTTGGTGTTGTCAATGTTTTAAGTACCATTTTCAAATTTATCAAATTACCATATATTTATTACTTTCCCTTTAGTACTAGTTTAATTGCAGAAATATTACACACTTTAATATAGCTATATTCAATATATATGTGTATATATGTATATATGTGCATGTGTATGTGTGTATCTATATTTACATGCAAATACACAACATACTTACTTTTATAATCACCAGATATCCTACAACTTAAAGATAGTTACCCTGAAGTTTTATTAAAAGTAATGACAATATTAAGTTATTGCTTGACAGCACAAAAGGATTTTTCCTTTCCTTTATAAAGAATAATTTGAAACTTGTACCTTTTTTTTAGAATTCTAGGCCTTTAGAGTAACTTGACATCAGGTATGTACCCTAAAAAAATAATCAGAAGAGTAGAGAAAAATTTATGTCCAAATAAGTATATCTTCTGTATGTAAAAACAACATAAAGATCTAAACACAAGTGGGAGTTAAGTTTATAGTAATAAATTTATGTATGCAATATTAATCATTAAAAATTAAGTTTCAAAATCATATTAATGATTTTGAATAAGTGTTTATACTATAGAATCAAGTGAAAAGACATATTTAAAATAACATATGCAGTATTATAGCATCTCTAAAAAGAGTTGCTTAGAAAAATATTGGTTTGGCCAAAAAGTTCGTTCTGGTTTTTGTAAGATGTTACAGAAAAACCCGAACGAACTTTTTAGCCAACCCAGTATCTTAAATAAAAGCAAAATATTAAATAGCAATTACCTTTCAGTGGTGCTCTTATAAGTTTCTTTTTCCAACTTTCTTCTTGTACTTTTTTGTAAACTTTATTCAGTGGCTACGTATTTTATAATCAGTAGAAATCTGTGTGAATCATAGTGAATTCACTATACTCAATATAAAAAGACTTGTTTTCTTTTCTGGAATTAAATCCAAAAATATGGGTTATTAGTGAAAATCTAAATGTTTTAAAGACCTTATGAAATAATACTTAATGGGAACTTAAAAATAGTACTATGCCAATTGTCTTGTTTTACTTAAGAAAATGGAGAAATTAGTATTTGATTTTCAGAGACAACAAGCTATTTTCTTTAGGATGAAATTAGACTTTCATCGGCCAAGATGGGACCAATCCATATTTTACAAAAGACACACCTGATCCTAGATCAGCAACTTGTTCTGATGTCTGTCTTCTAAAAATAATATTAAGTGCATCAGAAAAATCCTATTGACCTGGAAAAACCCATATGGAAATCTAATCTTTAGTTATGAGCCATTGAATTTAAGATCAAGAAATATTTTAATTTTCCTCATCAATGATTTTTATATGAAAGTGAATTTAGTCCCTAGGAAACAGGTTAAGCTGTGTAACTAGACTTCTGACCTCTATTTTCCCTCTGGGTGGGAAGAAGCCTAACCTGACTGCCTTGATTATGTTTTATTAATGATGAAAGTACTTGACTTTCCCTCTGACTGACCAGGTCTGATTCCTATACATACAGTGATATATGTGCATATTTTAAAACAGGACGTTGCTTTCTGCTTTTTTCAATTGGTAGCTTCATTCAGTTAACTTGACTTGATAATTTTGTTGTGAATATTCTTTACTTTTGCTTAAATGCAAAATAAACTTATAAATCTTATAAAGTAGCAAAACTCATGTAGTTCTACCACAACCACTGTGTGGACTACCTCCTTCATTTATTTAACTGACGTATTGTATCCAATCAAGATTCCTATTTAGAATGCAATCCATGTTTTGCATGAAGAGCTGTCTTCATGAAGTCAATAAACAATATATATTCAGTTCTTCCTAAAAATCATGTTTAAAGTAGCAAGTGCAATATGCTATTACTCTGAAATAGTTTTCCAATTGTAATCTTATTTTAATAAAAATTGTGAAAGATAAATCATTCACTAAGTAAACACTTTTATTTGTATTTTCTCCCTTCTAAAAATAAATAGCAGTGGTTTATTTCATTAAAATTGTGGATAGGAATTCTTCCTGGGAATCATTTATTTCTAGCTCTATAAAATTTCCTACTATTAATTCTCCTAGTACTTGAGTAATTTTATACTCATTTGGCCTAAGCTTTTTAAGTGTCTCCCAAATGGAGGAATACTGAGATGGGAGGCAAACAAAAATTGCTGATGCCTTACAAAGTTTCACCAATCAGAAAAACCAAACAACTATGGAGTTTGGTTGATAATGATGTGTTGATGTAGGTTCATCAATTGTAATAAATGTACCACTCTGGCCGGAATGCTGATAATGGGGAAGGGTGTCCATTTATGGGGGCAAGGGGTATATGAAAATCTCTGTATCTTTCCTTACATTTTACTGTGAACTTAAAATGGCCATAAAAAAAGAAAATCTACTGACATTATATATAAAATATAAATATGTATACATTTTAAAAATCAACCAAAACCATATTCCTGTACTTAATAGAGCTCTGGCCTTCCAATACAAAAATGTCATGCTTAGTCATATCTACAGTAAAGAGTAAATGTATTCCCTTGATTTGTTCACTAAACTATGAATCTTGAGTTATTCCAGGGGCATTAATGTTGTTCAAGTCAATTCAATACAACTATTTGTATTATTCCTTGTAGACAACATAGAGTGTAATTGGCTGATTTCTCTATTTTTTAGTTTAAAAATGCATTCTTAATGTTTTTTAGTAACCTGTTGATAGTTTAGGTATTGGTATGTCACCTTAAAGAAATAATTATGGAAAAGTTAGACCTGTTTTGTTGTCATTCTCCATACTGAATGTTGTCCCTGAAATCCTTCTTTGGCCCTTTAAGTCTTTGTGATACAAGTCTATACCTATAGAGGTTCATTTTGAGATATGGTAAGCTAATATTTGCAACCCTAATTTTGCAAATTGTATGGCTATTGGAAGAAATTAACGTGTGATTCATATTAGTTCTCATTTTTTCTCCTGTAATCAATATGGAGACACTGACTTTACTCTTTTTATTTTAGAAAAAAGTAACTGCTATCATAGCATCTTTCCACCAAAGGCAACTGACACTCTTATTTAGAGTCAACTGTATTACCTTACAAATTGATTTCTGATCAATTATGTAGCTCTATATTCTCAAAGAAGGCATATAATTCAGTAGATGTGCAACAAAAAGTTTGATAAGTCATTTTACTTTAATAATTTGTTTTATAAACTTTTGCTTATAAATTTTGTGTCATAAAGCTTCTGTTTCAGAAGATGTTATTTATAAACAAATATAGAAATTATCAATCTAAAATTTAAATCCATGATTCTGCATCACTTCGGCAGGGTATTGGTGATTAATTATTAAACATTACTTTCCAGAATGCCGATAATTGAGTATTTGGGTAGCAAAATTGTAATTGCAAATCACTTATCCTTGAATTCCAGCATAATTCTGACAGGCTCTTGACAGTACACAGTCAGTGTCTGCTCACAGTCACATCACATTCATAAACAAACCCATAAACAGCAAGAAATAAAATCTTCATTTTGAATCATTACAAAATTAAATATTTCAAGCAATACTACTATATTCCAAACAATAACCTGAATCTAAATTCTGAAACTCCAAGCAGAATTTAACAGCGTCAGCAATGCAAACCTGTCCTGACCTTTTGTTCTTCTTTGGTCTCTCAAATAAAAGCCAGGAACTAATTAGCCAGTGTTTGTGCCTGAGAGGAAGGAAGGGAAAGAGCAGTATATAATGTGTAAATTCTAAACTCCAGGGGCCTTAAATCTTTCTTGAATTTATTGCTTTTTCTGCTTACTCTTTCTAGATTAGAACGAGAATAGAAATTAGCCCTCAGATAAAGCTGTGTTAATAAAATAAGGTCAGGTAAATTTTTAATGTAAACTCAATAATTTACATTCCAATAATTAGCAGAATTTGGAATAGGAAATATAGATTGTTGTTTTGAATGTATGGTTAATATTTTACAGGTGTTTACTTTCTCTGACCTCTAGCTTCACACAATTCTAATTACATTTTTAAAATTTTCCTCCATTTTATTGCATTCCTATCCAGGGACTCGTTAATTCAATAAATATTTAGAATATAGCAAAAATGAATTCATTAAAGAATAGTGTGGGAAAATACACCTAAAATCAATCGAAACAATACTACATAAGGATAACTTTTTGGTATTAAATATTCATAATCAGCTTTTATAATCTGAGATTTCATGAATTTAAAATAGTCATTCATTAATATTTTACAAATTTTATTTGGAAAACAACATTAGAATTACTTATGAGCTGACTTTTCTAAATTAATGGAATCTGCAAAATTAATGGAAAAGGTATATTTATGATATTAATGACACTACCATATTTTCTAGAGATCATTAAATTAAATTTGAAAATATACAGTATCTTGAAAATCAAATATGGAATAATATGTTTTATCTTTATATAATGAATTTATAGCTTCATTTATTAATTGACACTTTGTCACATTATTTCCAGTGTAAGACAAATCATTATATTTCCCACAGAAATACTCTGGAAAATTATCTGAGCTACCTGACTTAGAATTTATTATTTTCATCTCAGTGATTAAGCTAAGGATTTAATTCTATTTACAGTAATCTCCTCCTTAAGATTCTGTGTTTGAATGGTATTTTTAACCTTGCTTACAAGAGTGCAACATATACTACTTAAAATTACAAAAAATCAGACTTTTATAATCCTAATTTCTGAAGGATATAGTTCTCTAGAGAGTAACCTAATAGAGAATGTGTCTTGTTTGAGTTTTTTAATAAAATTAATAATGAATATATCAAATTTGGCATTAAGTATATATATTTAATATATAAATGGACAGCTGCTGTTTGCTATGAAAAGAAATTGTTTGCCAATTAAGCACAGCCTGAGACAATGCCTGTTAATATAAATGCATCCATTAAAAATAGCAGTGAATATTAATAGTTAAATATTTTAGCTTTCAAAGAAACTTTTACTTTTTATAATGGTAGCTTTAGTTATTCCATTTATATTTAATCATGTAGTATCATAGATGGTCAAGATCTTATAATACAGTAAGTGGTTGAGATTATGTCTTTTTATTCAAGAAGTATAGTCTTTTATTTGGTGGATAACTATAATGAGTAAATTACCTCATTGTAGTCACTGAGGAAACAATACTAAATAATAAAATAGATAATTATGAGAATTACAAATCATAAAAGCTACTATTATTCACATGTTAACTCATTTCTCCTAACAACCCAAGAAAGCAGTTACTGTTATTAGCCCCACTTAGAGGTTAAATTAACTTGTCCAAAACGCATGGCTAGTAAGTGGAGGAGCCAGAATTTTAACTCAGATCTAAGATGCCGTACTACTGTGGTTTTTGTTTATTCTTTACTGGATATATCCAAGATTATTTATTTATTTTTATTTTTAGATGAATAATAACTTTAACAGGACTGCCTCACCAGCTCTAAATCTCCAGTTTAGTAATGGTTCAATGTTCTTAAAGTAGAAAAGCTTTTCTTTTTCCAATAAATTACATTTCATAATATATCTGGATTAATGTCATATAGGGAAATGTTTTTGAGAGATGTTTATAAGCTCTCAATTGACATTTGAAACTAGTTAGAATTAACAGGTTAAAAGACTAAGAGTACTGTGACAAATGGACAATAGCCAGACCACCTATGACAGCAGAATTCCTACTCACAGCCTCTATAGCAATTAGCCCAGAGTGGTCAGGACTTAGTCACTGACTGCCAGCTTTTTTATCTTTTGCCCCAACTTCAAACTCAAGACAAAATCAAAGCAATCACATAAAATTCTCCACGTCTAGTTAGTCCACCTCCAGCTTTCCCAAGTCAACAGCCTGTAATGACAGCATATTGAAGCCTTTTCTTTTTTCACTCTTAAGACTTCCCACTTTCCTATCTGATTTTGAGGCTCCACCAAACTCAAGTGATAGTGACAGATTTCTTTGTTAGGTCACCATAGAGCATTAAGTAGAGTTCCCTGTGCTGTACAGTAGGTTCTCATTAGTTATCTATTTTATACATAGTATCATTAATGTATATATGTCAATCCCAGTCTCCCAATTCATCCCAGCGACCCCCCTTTCACCACTATTATTTAACATAGTTTTGGAAGTTCTAGCCACGGCAACCTACATTTCTTTTAAGACCTTTAAATGACTTGATGTAGCCTACCCACATTATGGAGGGTAAACTGCTTTACTCAAAGTCTATTGATTTAAATATTAGTCTCACCTAAAAATATCTTCACAGCAACGTCCAGACCAGTGTTTGACCAAATGCATGGGTACTATGACACATGAAATTAATCATCATGTACTTCAAATAGCTTCCTGATTGACCCACCTCAAAGTCATTCTTCCTACTGGAATTATAGTCAGCTTTCTAAAATGCATAGTTGATAGGCCTTAAAAATATTTCAAAAGCTTCTTATTGCCTAATAGGTAAAATCAAGTGGCTCCTTAGTGTGGCGTACAAAGTCTTTTACAACCTGATTTCTGCCTAACTTTCCTGCCTCATTTGCACCACTGAATATCCAAAATTTTATGCTCCAATAATGGACATCTGCTGGTAGATGCTCTTCCTTTTATTGTTCCTTCCTCCTGGAAGACGTTTCTGTGTGTGTCTAAGAGGAAAATCTTAATCATTCTTCTAACCTGTGCTCTGACACCAGCCCCTGGGGTTGTATTTATATTGTTCACATCCACAGTTTGGGTCCTTGGTGCTCCACGGAATCTAGAGTGTTCCACTCTTGCTCCATTTATATCACCTGCTTATGTTTCATCCTCTCCCACTAGACTATGGAATTCCTGAAGGCAAAGCTTGTCTGTTATTTGTATTTATATTCTCAGTAATTAAACATAGCTTCACATAAAATCGTGCACAATAAATCCTTCTTTAAAATTACCTCAGCTAAACATTGAACTCAGATGGAAACATGGCTATAAATAAGTAAAGATACCAAAAACAAATTGGGATGGAGGAAAAGCTGATATGTTTCAATAATTAAACTATTGTAACAGAGGAAAATGTGTATTTGAAAAGATGTACAAGATAGACCATCTTGACATATATTTTAAAATTATGTTCTCTCAGAGTGAAAGACATCTAGTTGACCTAACCACTTTTAGGGGTATCTCTCATGATCCATTTAGAATGGAGAGGAGTACAGGAGTCAGATTTATGATTGACCTCATAATCTCTACGATGGAAAAAAATAAAACAAAACAATTGCACTTGTTAATAGACGTCTTTCTCTATTTTTATCTGTTCAATCTTATACTCCCCTTTCTCCTGACAAGGAAATATAGCTTGGCCACCCATGTTACCCTCCTCCATAGAAACTATAACAGCTTTTTAGAGTTCACAAACATTTTTTCTTGTGTTACTAATCTCTCTGTGCAAACACTAAGTGAGTGGGGATATTCAGTAACACAATTGAATATTCAAATTCATATCAACATCTTTATTTTATCGTATTTTGAAATAACTGCTGTAAATTGTCTCCTATTAACTGGTTCTTTAAACAGTAAGTCATAGTAAGAGAGAGTAGTCTCTGAGGAACAGGAAGAAGAAGGTAAAAAGAGATTTACCAGTTCAGGAAGGAGGTCTCAAGAAGTGAAAGAAGTTAGCAAGAGGAAGTTAGATGCTAGGGTTCTTAAACTTTTGATTTTTTTAAAATACATCTTTATTTCTCAGACTCCAAGCTTTATTTTATCAAGTTCTAACCAAGTTTGTATTGAGAAGTAATTTCATCTGCATCATTTAAGAAGGTCAGTGACCATTACAAAGAGGAAACCTCACACATCCTAGGAACCACTAAGAAATTACTATTTCAAAGGCTATGCAAATATACAGAATAATAAGAAAGCTTCCAATTTAATCTAATAGATATCTAACTTTTTGTCTATATTAAATTGGAAGTTAATGGATTAAAAACTCTTAGTCTATCTCAAGCAGCTATTTTTTAATCCATTAAAAAGAAAAAGACCAGATGGCTTAAGGTTTAAAACACCCATAAATCCATATTATTTTATATATATATATATTTTTTAACATCTTTATTGGAGTATAATTGCTTTACATTATTTTAAGGACTTCCTCCTTAGTGGATAGTCTTCTAATCTTCCAATGCAAATACACATGACGATTTGCACCAACTCTTACTAGCCCAGGAAAATCCCCTAGCATTTTCTTTCACTTACACGTAAACTATTAAGTGGTAGGTAAGTAAGATTTAGAACTTAAACTCACAAAAGAAAAGTGTTTGGTTTCTTTTTCCTCACTTTGGAGGAAGTAAAAGGATAAACTATTGAAATACCATCTAGATTGAAGAAGTAGCTGAACACCAATTATATTTTTCCTACCTCTTTTTTGAATTTTGGGGAGCCTTACACTGAGCCCCCACATTGATATGTGTTACTAAAGCAGAGTGGGAATGTGATTGGCCTGTTTAGGCAGGGAGATAGATAGATAGATAGATAGATGATAGATAGATAGATAGATAGATAGATAGGTACTGTCTTAAATCCCACTCAACAACTGTGTGATTTTGAAGAAATCCAGGAGTTCTTGTAGGCTTCCAAGAGAATAGAAATTAGTATGATGAGAGAACATATGGCTTCCATTGGACTTCTGATGCCCTGGATGAGGAAATTCTATTATAGAGTTTGCAGAGTAGACATCTTTAGCCAGGAGGTAGATCATGAATATGTCTGGGGACTCAAAAGATCTGTGAGAGCCAGATAGGGTTATGTCAACAGCAAGAGTAATTCCACTGCCTTGATTTTGCCAAAATCACAACACACAGTTCACCAAGAGTGAAGTATGGCCTGATGCCAATATGATGTCCAGAAATAAGGCAGGACAATGGCCATAATTATCGTGGGCCAGAAAGAATTCTAAAAGACAAGAAAAAGATCCACATGTGCATGACGAGCCCCCCTCTCCAACTTGATAAGGCCACTTAAGCTCCCCTGAAGTTCACACATCATCATAAAAAATGACTGTGCTATAAAGCTGGACTATGAATTGGCTGACTGTTGTGCTGATCTCACATGAGACTGTTGACACTGGAAAACTGAAATAACTTTAATTGAAAAGTATATGTTATTTACCCTTCCTCACTCTCTTCCACCTCAACATCATCCATAGAAATTGGCACTCATGAAGAAGTTTAAATCAGTTATGTAAAGTACAGAAAACCTATATATTTATTTTTCATGTTTTTTTGTTGTCTACATTTTTTTATCCACTTACACTTTTAAAAAATGTATTTGGAATGAGATGCAGGTAAGTTAAAGTTGAAAATTTGAGTTAGCTACTGTTTCTCTTATTCCATATCCAGAATGTTTGAACAACTAGACCCCAGAAAAGGTTATATTCTACCAACTTCCACATTCTTTCTCTTCATTTATTCTATAATGTTTGGCTGTTTTTATCTAATATTCTGCTCTTTTACAAAGCATCTCCTTCCTTACAAACTTTTCTTTCTCTCTTTTTCAAATGCACGCACACACACACACACACACACACGCGCGCGCACACCCCTTATGCATTTCATTTACCATTGGTCCATTGTTTCCATTCCTTTCAGTCATCTTAATGCATATTTAAATACATGTGTGTAATTTGCATTTGCAGAAATGTATTTACATAAGCTAGCCCATGTCTTCAGCTTCAAAAAGGTATTTGTTGTAAAGGGATTTTTCAGAAAACAAAAGAATGGGCCATTCTCAAGGCCCTGCTGTGCTCCTTTCCATTTTTTACAACTTATACACTGTAATGCCCAGAGCACATACTTGGTACAGAATGCAAGTGTAGAGAAATGGTTGTCTCTGAAATTCAGAAACAAAAATCCAAAAACAAAAAGCAAAGAAAGGGGCTTCCCTGGTGGCGCAGTGGTTGAGAATCTGCCTGCTAATGCAGGGGACACGGGTTCGAGCCCTGGTCTGGGAAGATCCCACATGCCACGGAGCAGCTGGGCCCGTGAGCCACAATTGCTGAGCCTGCGCGTCTGGAGCCTGTGCCCCGCGACGGGAGGGGCCGCGATAGAGAAAGGCCCGCGCACCGCGATGAAGAGCGGTCCCCGCACCGCGATGAAGAGTGGCCCCCGCTTGCCGCAACTGGAGAAAGCCCTCGCACGAACCGAAGACCCAACACAGCCAAAAATAAATAAATAAATAAATAAATAAGAAAATCCTTTAAAAAAAAAAAAAATATTAAAAAAGCAAAGAAAGTTTAGAGTTTTGTGATAGTTCTTCACATAAAGCAGCAGTGAGATAAGTTATATTTAAAGAACCACTTAAGTTTCAGTTTACAAACTAGCCTGTGAGATTCTGACTGCCTAATGGATCAAATGAGTTGGAAAAGTTTTTTTGAGTGATGTGTGATTACATTTATCTGAGTGATATGTGATTACTAGGACATTTTTTCTGACTCATTATTAAAAAACAAAACAAGACACAAAATGGACTCTTTGGATGCATAGAAAGAGTACCACCATACCTACATTTACATTTCTGTAGAAAAGGTCAGTAGCTGTAGAATAGTTCTGCTTGACCACTGTTCACTCAGGACCATTCAATGTCTAAGGTGTTTGACATTATATACCACTAGAGCTACTTGTAGGTAGTAGGGAAAAGATATTCCTTCCAAATTTTTGGTGGAAAATGTATACAGCTTCAAATTAGATCATTGGAAAATTTTTCAGTGTTTCTTTGCAGATTCTAGAATTATTAATATTTTTTAGATATATCCCCTTTCATAAACTGAAATTTTAGTATCCTTCATACTCAATGAAATTTTGCTAGGTTTATAAGTTTTACAGGTACAATAAGCCACAGAGTTTATTCAGAAGAATACATCAAAGAAACATCAAATATCAAGTGGTCCAAATTTGATGCGTAACCCATGTAATTAATGAGGTGCCACACAATCAAAACCTCTCAATGTGGAAAACAGGAGCTGAAAGTCCAAACAAAGAGCAGAGTAGCAGAGTAGAGAGGTAATTGGAGGTAATTAGTAATGATTATATTTAGCTGGATAGGCAATTTATATGTATAACTTTTCTCATTATAACATACTTTAGTACTTTAGTGCCTACTAGTAAATAGAAAGATTTACAAAAATTCCCTAAAATTATGAAGACGACTTTGCTAAATGTTTCTACTCCTTAAGGTAGTTTGAATGGATCATATTAAACTTGAATTCAGAAAATTCTTTATTTTTATTTTGGTAAGAAAATCAACTTTACAGATCCTAAGTATAATGCACAGTGATTAATAAATTCTGTCTAAAGAATTAACTGAGTGTTAATGAGGAACCCTGTCAGCTGCTTATTGATAACAGTAACAAGAAATTATTATAATTGCTTTCATGTATGCCTTGTTGGCAAATTGTATAGACATATCAAACACAATAACATTATATTTAAGTCATTTTAACCAAGAAGTCTGATTTTTTCAGATAAAAGTGGCAGATATTCATATTTATATTTATATTTAATGTTAAGGTTATGAGTTTAGAGGATTTGAAAAACATTTAACTCATTAGTAGCAACAGTATATGTCTTTTGTAACTTGGACATTGCCTGCAAAATACACATTTGATTATTAGCATTGATTATAAACCTAGTATTGAGGTACTAGGCTTTGTGGATTACTGCAATATAAAATTGACATGAAAAAGAAAGCCAAAATTCCTTACGTCCTTTGTAAGGCTGATATTATAAAGAGTGTGTATGTATGTATGTATGTGCATGCCTGTATGTGTGCTGTACCTGCCTAAGGTAAAAAATGATACAAAAGAGTATTTATTATTTCATGAATTTACCTTAGTCTACACTATAGCCTTCAGGGTCACAAGCTTGGAAAACTGACCATATTATCACACCTAGGGGGCATCCATTGCTCAATATTAAACTCACATTCACTGTCTTATAACCCTGATGCTTATACTCAGAATGCAAACTTATCAGTAGATGAGAAATATAGCTGTCTTGGGTACCAGCAGACTCAGTGTCTACTGCTGTTTCTCCTAGTAGGCAGATATATAAATCATACTCAGAAAGTTATACAATAACCACAGGATCAAAACTAGGAAAGTAAAATGAATTCACTGTTTAGGATCATCAGGATGAAAATACCGGAAACATTCACTGCCCAAGGTTAATGCTCCCCCATATGGATTGGTACTGTCAAAGTTTACCTCTGGGCTTTCTTTTCTCTGAGTTTCCATAACAGGGTATGATAGTTTCTGATTGACCCAGTCTTTTACATAAATTAATATGTTCAATCTGTAAATCTTGGAAATTTCTGTGGGCGGTACTGCCAGCTGGTTAACAGGACCACCCCTGGAGTCAGATGTTCTGAGTGCACTAACTGGCCTTGACATTTCTAAGATATTTGATACAATATAAAACTTTCTGAATCTTAGTTTCCTTTCGTATAAGTTGGGATGATAATACCTGCAGTATTAAGTGGCTAGAGGCAAATGCATAAGGGAGCAGGAATGAGGAGTAATTTACTAAAGGACTTCACAGCAATGAAAGAATTTGTGGTCAGTAAATTGCTATCTACTCCTTCACCCAAAGAAAATAATGTCTCTAATAGTCTATGATTCTAAAAAAGAACTGCAAGAAAAATAGAACTTTGTTAATTAGCCTTTTCTGAAAAACTGTTAACCTTTTCCTAAAGCCACTTAACTATTCTTACATACAGATTTTAGCAACTCAACATGTTTCAAATATAAATCTCTTTGATAGTAAACTCAAATATTTTGCCTTTTAAAAACCTGTGTGTTTGTGAACCTATGTAAATACATGATTTATCTTTCTTCTTGGAGGGTATGGAAAATAAATTTTCTTGCTGACAAACTATTTAAAATGTATGCACTTCTGCTATTTTCCTTATTGATATAGATTGTATCAATGCCTCCTTAGCCAGAAATGAAAAGGCAAAGAATTTTCTGAGGATTGTTTTTATGCTTCCCAAGAATGAACATAAACACTAATGCACATATGTGTATGTATAAAATGAACATATAGATACTATTACATATTATATGGAGGATCAACATTTATTTATAACTATAATTTTTAAATATTGCCATATTTTGGATTAAAATTTGCATAATTCCCAAAAGATAGGGATATTTTAATATTTATATCAGTAAACATTTCTACCCACTATCCAATTTCTCAGTAATTACAAAAATCATAACTTATACATGTGATATTGCTCATATACAGGGAAGAACATCCATAAAGACCAATAAAGTATTGATATATAATAAAATATTAAATCTATATTTTAAAAATACATAAAACTTTATAGCTTTTTACATTTGACGTAACCTAATTTTTTCATTAAGTGTTCTTGCTTTTGCATGTTAAGCTGTGATGAAGTGCACACACATGCACCAATCTCAAAATAGCCCATCAATAGATGTAATTTTAAAAAGTCTGACCTGGGGTACAGGCTCAATAGCAATAACTTTTGAAATACATCTAATCCTCCAATGTATAATGGGATAGATTTCAAATATTCTGTGATGAGATTTTTCTCTTTTTCATAAATATCCATTGCAAGTGCAGTCAAGGTTAGGTCAAAAGATTACCAAAGTGGATATGACTGGTTCCAACCCTTGAGGAGGTTTGAGAGCAGGTCCCATGATCAGAAGTAATATCAGGACGTGGTAAGACCAAAAACCAAAGTCATCCAAAAGCGCTAAGGATTTTTGTGATATTTCCTGTCTTTCTGCCTAGTTCATCTGGAGTTGACTTCAAGTTGCTTTCTAATGTTTGAATGTTCCCTATTGTTTGCCCCTGTGTTACTTGCAGTCTGTAAGGCACAATGCAGCATAATGAAATGCCTGGCAAAAAGTATTTAATTAGTCAAGTAAAAGACAACGTGATGTGAGTTCAGATTCAACAAACACTGGTTTAGCACTGTGTTAATATTTTCTAATTCTTACATGTAAGTTTTATTCCAGATAGTCTTGGAACTAGCACTTCTGAAATATATAATTTGGCCAAGAACTTAATTAGTCATTGTCAGGGTTGTCAGATGCTACAGGTTCTTATTGTTGTGGCTGTTTTTTAAGTGCTGCTCCTACATGGTCTGTGTATATTCTGGGACATTGGAAAACTCTTTAATATTCTTTTTTAAATGTGTGTACTATTTTTTTCCTACTAGATTATGAAGGGCTTTTGCAATTTGACTATTTCTTGGCCATTGAAACTTTTCCTTGGATTATGACATTGGGCAAATGTGTAATGGGCCATACCTTGTGTCTTATGATTTACTATATAATTATACTTGGATTTGGTTTCTTTGACCACTCAGTTTAACTGTGCATTTGTAATTAAAGCTATTTTCAGCATTACACATTTTAATTAACTAGTTATTCTCAACTATACTGCCCTGCTTACCAATAATACCCCTAAAAGTGATTTATCCAAATACATGTATTCATTCTGTCCTTATAATTATCTTGTTTGTATTTTCAGAAAGTAGCAATATAATAAAATTATTTTTACTGGCATAATGTTGTTCAACTTAGACTCCTAAGAAAATCTATAATCAAGATAGAGTTATTATATTTTAGTTTAATCAATATTAACGCATTCTGGTTTTAGAATGACTAGTGATTAAATCAGATGCTTAACAATTCATAAATCAAATAAAAACCATATTATGACAAATTTTAAAGTCTTATGCTATAATCATTACTGTTTTTTGTAATCAAGAATACTGATAAAGTTTATATTGATTTTTATACTCCTTAACTTGTAATTAGATTGGACTACCCAAGGGCATCCCAGGGAGAGAAAATTTTGATGACAAATTATCGACATTACTGTGATAAAAATTGACCTAAAAGTCAATTAAAACAATTGGCAAAAAGATACAGATTATTATTCTCAATAAATTAATTTACAGTTAAGTAGCAAATGACTAGAAATTTTCAACTCCTGTATTATATACAGATCATTTCAAAAATATTTTGTATCCCATCACACATATTTATAATGGAGATGATACTGTCCATTTTGTGGGTGTTTGTACATCTTTTTATTCCATAGTTACATGGGTTTCATTCATTTTTAAAATATAAATAAATATTCTGTTCTTGATCAAAGGTATGAAATGAAGGATACTTACATTTAATAATCAGTGAGAGTGGATTCCAGTTTCTCTTGCCTAAAATTATTTAGACTGATCATAGTAGAAGCTTGAAGAGTCTCCTGCTCATATTCTCTTAGTTCTTCATTCACTTCTTTGCTCTCTCTAAATGAGTATATTTTTCTTTCCAATTCCAGTGAGCATATAAGCAATGATCAAAGCCTCAGGGTGCAGCTTTTTGTTGCAAAATGGGAGATTGAAAAAGAAAGCCAGTAACCAAAAGAAAAAAAGCCAAAGAAGGAAGAGACTTAGAGTAATGATTGACAAAGAGTCTTCCCTACAACCTATGAGCTGAAATTGTCTGTGCTCTCCACCATATAAATTTTCATCATGTTTAGGTGATAAATATGAGTACTTTTAGTTTCTCTGACATAGTAGTTTGGCCAGGATATCTTCTTTAAGGCATTCTCTACTTCCAAGCACTTTGGCAGGTAGCTGCTTTAGAGTTTGGGCCTGTAAAAAACAGACCTGAGTTCAAATTTTGTTTTGACAACAAATTATAAATGTAACCATAAGCAGGTTAGTTAAGCTCTATGAGTCTCAGTTGTCTCTTTTGTTAAATGTTAGTGATAATAACTAATAGAATTGTTGTGAATATTCAATGAATACTAAATGAAATATTGCTTGAAAGGGTTTCTCCCAGTGCTTGGCAAGTAGCAGATACAGAATAGGTTTCATTAAGCTTTAGTTATTGATTCCTAAGGAACTGGCATGCATTATAATTTTAACCATTGCCCAAAAAATGCTCCTATTGCTTAGGAAGGTCAGTGCCTACTTTTACAATTCAAAAGGGGTGTTTTGAAGCTCTTTTTATACGATTTTGGCTTATGACCTACATAATAAATTTTTATAGCTTTCCAATAAGTAAAATGCTTTGTAAGAGTCACTTCTCTGCTGGGCAGTGAAAACTGAAGGGCAGTAAAAAGGATTGCTCCTATGTTTTTGTGGCACATGTACCTTTTCATTAACCCATGATGAAATTGAGAGTGAATGGGAAAAATATTGAAAGTCCTTGATTTGTTAAAATGTTCATTATGATCTTCTACACACACACTCACACACACAATATTTTGAGCATATACTAGACTCAAAGGAATGATATCTAAATGCTTCAATGTCCCATAATAATATTTTACTCAGAGAAAAAAGCAGTTCAAATCCTTTAGAGAGTTTCAGTTGGCTGGTATTATAGAAATAATTTTTCTAAAATTCCATTTATTTATTTATTTATTTATTTTTGCCTGCCCTGGGTCTTAGCTGTGGCTTGCGGGATCTTTGTTGTGACACGCGGGATCTCCAGTTGCAGCATGTGAACTCTTAGTTGCGGCATGCATGTGGGATCCAGTTCCCTGACAAGGGATCGAACCCGGACCCCCTGCATTGGGAGCGTGGAGTCTTACCCACAGTACCACCAGGGAAGTTCCTCCATTCATTTTTTAATTCAAAAACTTTATTTATTGACACCTACATTCCAGGGACTCACTTGTGTTCAGTGGGAACCATGAAGAAAAATTAGATGTAGATCCTGTCTTCAAACACCAGACCCTTACTTTTAGATCATGTTAGACAGTGCTTGATCATGTTGTATGTTTACATTATGATACAGAAGGACTCTTCATAAAATCAGTATCTTCAGGTCACTTTTTCTGATTTTATAGCAATTTCAATCATAACAATGATTGTTTTATACTTAGTGCATGGGCATATTTGCTTATTAATATATATATGATGAATTGGTGCTTATTTCTGTGATTTACTTGATGCTGGGTTCTTGGGTAGAAATGTACCAGTTCTGTATTTCATCCATAGTGTATTTCTGAAAAGTATAGTATGTATGAGTAGATCATATTTATCTTTTTAAAATTATACTCAATTAGAGTATAATTATTTAATCAATCAATTAATTAATTAATTTAGTATAATTATTAAATTAAATTACACTCAAGTACAGTATAATTATTTAATTAATTAATTAATTAAGTATAATTATTAAATTAAATTATACTCAATTAGAGTATAATTTTAAAAAGATAAATATGATCTACTCATACATACTATACTTTTCAGAAATACACTATGGATGAAATACAGAACTGGTAGGATATTATGACACAGTTTATTTTTAAGACAGTGAGAATCAACACTGAGATTTAAATGTATTTCACCAGTTTTGGGGTTTTTTTTACTGATATTTATCGAAGTTATTCTCTACCTTACAACTTCATTGTTTAATTATTATATGTTTTTTATTTTGTGATAGTTTAAAACTACAAGAATTTGTAACAGTAGTATAGAATCCCCATATATCCTTCACACAGATTCCCCCAGTGATAATATTTTACATAACTACCTACTGCTCAATCTCAATTCATGAATTTTTCTCTCCCTTAGATTATTATAACATTACCTAATTCATTACATTGTTTCTTAATATCCCTAGACCATCCCCTAAAATGTCCCCAGAGATACCTTGACATTTCACTGTCACTGTAAACTCATCTTAAAGACATTTGGAGCAATCCTGAATGCATTGAATGATCTGATGGTAATTATAAATGAAAAAATATATCAGTGAGTTATGTAATTCTAATAGATTGCATTTTTCTTTTCAGAAAAATTGATTATTATATAACACTACAAAACAAATTTAGTTATAGTAGGATGTCTTTGCTTCCTGTACTAGAAGGGTGAACACCTCAAATATAAGACAGCTTCTTATTTATCTTCCCATGCCTACATAGTGGCCTTCATGTATTAGATGATCAATAAATATTTAGTTATTGATTGGATGAAGGAAGGAGGAAGGAAAGCAAATAATGCAAATGACAATTCCAAAAATTAAAGTGTGGTTGTCTTTCCTAGAAACCTTTAAGTATGAGGGAAAAATAATCACTTGTCTCATCTCAAATATTGAAAAACCAAGAGCGCTTAGGCAGTCAGGAATGAAGTGGCTCTAGTGAACAGCTTCTCTACCATCTTTTTCACAGGTCTCTAATTTTCCCCTCATCTCTCTGTGTACCTGCTCCGCTCTCCTCTCTCTGCTCCCTCATAGTGTCTGCTGCCTCACCTCTTCCACTTCCATCTGGTGCTTCAAGACTTCTCTGGTCTCAACATTTCAAGCACAGTTCCCACCACTCAGTAGTCAGATTCCTTCGGCATGTATGTGGGTCTGTTGAGCTCAGCTCACGTGTCTTCCTGCATCATTCAATGTGCTGCTGTGGTGCCCGTGGACTGACTGACTGCCTGCATCTGCTGAACACCCACCCCTGACAGAATGGGCTGTGTCTCACCAGCCTTGTTCACACGACGCAGATCCTCTTACTCCGTAGTGGCCTTCTTTCCTTTGTACTTGCTCTCATTTTTGTTTTCATGACCTCTGCTAACACGTTATCCTTTTAATGGCATTCAGTCACCATGTGAACATGAAAATCTAGGGCCAGGTAGCCATATCTTACACAGAAAGTCTTCTGGAACTTTTCTGAATGCTACTCAAATTAATTCAGTAATTATTCTTATTCACAGAGGATATACAGTTTTGATTAATGTGGTTAAAACTAATCATTGGCTATGAATTATAAAAACTGTAATGTAAGGAGGGAAATAATATCAATATATTGATGAAAAAAACAGTACACTTCGATTCCTAAAATGAATCTGGCTGTTCCCCAGATCGGGGTCTGCTCCATACACTATATGTTTTTAATTTTTGCATTTAGAGATTCAAAATTATGTCATCATGAATTTCTTTGAAGCAATCACTAAATTTATTCCATATTTCTAAATTAACTGTTATCTGAGAATATTTTAAATATAATTATATTTCTCCTCTACATTTCTTAGTAGCATAAAAATTTTTTTTAAACTTTATTGATCAACCTGAATCAATAATAAGCAGTAAACGTCTGTATTATTCAATAAACTCTTTATTTTTTATATAACTTAAAAAAAAATTAAATTAATTAAATTTTGCCTTTAAATATTTAATTAATCCAGAATAAGTATGATTTATTTTCAAGAGTGGTTAATTTGAAAATATAGTATTAATCACTTGACTTTCAAATTTTATAAGGATACATTGGACATACACAAATATTTTGAAGAGAAAGTAATAGAGTTTTATTGTAGGGAGAAAAATTTATTTGGTCTGCTTGCTGTGGGAACTGGCAAACCTTGAAAGTTGTAAATTGACTTATTTGTGAAATGATGTCATCTGACATTTCAGGTAAACTAAGAGCTAAAGAAGGAGTTATATCGTTCAAATTATCACTAGTGAATCAGGACTTGCTCCATGCTTTTGCAAAGTGGAATGGTTTAGTCTTCCTCTTCACTTATACTATTATGTAAACACACTCCTACACACACACACACACACACACACACACACACACAGATACACACACAGACACACACACTACAAATTGACTGTAAGTCAGCTCCTGGCTGGTTTCCTCTTGTATTTTTCTACATTACCATTTTCTATGAAGGGGGTGTTCTTCAACTTGCTTTCACAACGTTTAACTGGTAGCTCTCTTTGTCTTATCTAGATTCTTCTTCCAAAATGCCACAGTTTAAAAATCTTGAGCCAATTCAAGGTCTGTCTCATTCACCCACGGAATCTGTGCAGTTTTCATGGAGGTAACAGGTGATTACTTTGTTGGTGTCCATTTTCCACTTAACTTTCTACTGAAGAGTGCTGATACTCCATTTAGGTTTAATTGAAGGTTTCAAGCTTCTGCTCCTTAAAAGTAAATATACTCTTGCAATGGAAATTTTATTTTCTTCAGATTCTGGGTCACAAATCATTTTCTTCTCCATGATCTTGATACCTCTGTGATTTTTAATGCTGTGCCTTGGACACACAGGCATATCTGGGCCTCCAGGGTCCTTATATAATGCTATTCAGGTATTCAACAATATTTTCAATATATTTAAAAAAATTTTTTAACTAAAACAATTACCTGGCAAGATTTGTAACATATCCTGTTTGCTAGAGGGAAAAGATTTTCTATTGAAACCATTGAAATAATTGTTTCTATATATTTTTACGTGATGAAATTAGCTCTGTTTTAAATCAAGTTCTCAACCTGGGATTTTAAATGAGGTATTTATTCAATTAAAGCTGGTTTCATAAAGTCTATTAAGTTCTTCCCTAGAGATCCAAATATCTTCCAATATTGTTTAACTTTTAGCTTCTTCACATATGATAATGTTAGTTGCATTAATGAAACTACAATCTAGTAGCTATAAGTTATGGTGCTCAGAAGTTTTGGATATGATTAGAGTTTGAAAGGAAAGGAAAATAAATTAATAGGAAAGGAGACAGTATTTGGGATTGGGAAGCCAAAGAGAGGAGAATCTATTAATTGACATGCATTAGATTCCTTCTCATGATCTTTGTTCCTATTCTTTGCATCCTCTTCATAACTATCAGGGTTATTTCAGATTCTTGTCTTCTTGGGAACCTCTAGACTGCCAGGTACCATAGAGTCTTAGGTCTCATCTGTACACATATAGTAGAACTTCACTTATCCTTTCTGGTCAAGAAAATTAATTTTCCATGTAAGTGAATTTTCTTGATAATGTCGTTACTACTCGAGTACTATTAAAATCATTCTTCATAAAAATATTTTAACCTATATAGTTTCAAAGTAGTTTAACTACTTTTGATGACTCATTTTCATTATTAAATATTCCATAGTGAACTATACATTATTACAGGTATATGCCAACTTCATTGTCCCTTCAAAGAAGTCACAAGAACAATTCTGTATTTAATACATTTAAATGTTATCAGCTAACTGCCAGATATTCAAGAATGCTCTGAAATGTGAATGTGAAAGCTGAAATGTTCAGAAAACACTTGATCAATTTTATATAAACTGTTAATAAATAAAAATGTGATCAGAGTCAGATGATTCTTTGTGTCAAAAAAGGGAAAAACTAAAACTTTAAATTAGAAATAATAGTGTTATAATTCATTGGTTGAATCATCTGTGAGAAGGTCATAAGTTATAAACAAATAATATATATTAGATTACTGATATTTTGGGCCAGATTAGAAGAAGAAAGGGCATTACCATGTTTCAGGTTGATAAAATACATTTTCATTTATCTCCACAATTATTTTTTTCCTTAGACAGCTTAAGAAGAGGCATATAATTTTTATGAGAATTCAAATGAATATCTATAATAGCATAATATGCAAATAAATGTTTTGTATTCTGGGAAATGTGGAGATATTTACTTAGAATCTTTCAGATTAACCATTTGGCAGATAAAGGATGTTTAAATTTTATATGTGTATAAAGCCTAAAATTAGGCATTGCCTATTATGCAGCACTTGTGCATTCCTAATTTATAAAATAATTTTTGTTTAATTACCATTCCGGAGAGGAAATCCAAATAGATCTTATTTCAAAATGCATTACAAATTTTAGAAATGTGTTTCTGCAAAGGAGCACTACTACCTTTTAATTTTATTATTGTCTACAAGGAAGATGAGATTAAGGGAATGCTTGAGGAGGTAAAGTCAAAAGCATTTATCAAAGCCTTTAGTGAAGCATTTCAAGAAGAAAGATAAACATACAGTAGTTGCTGAAAGGTGTGCTATTTGTCCCAGGAGATATACTTAACATTCAGATCTCATTAAACACATAGAAATATTAGGGCAAAATTTAAGAGATTTCTCTTTTGGTAATATAGGCATATTAACATTAAACCTCTCCATTGCATACCTAGGTGCCTCATGTGAAGGTCTGATCTTGTAAAGAGGAATTCTAGATGAAGACTAATGCTTCTTAGTAGAGTTCTCTACTGAGCTGATTGAAGCTGACAGCCCTGTGCTGTTTGCAAAGAAAACTTCATGGGGAGTTAGGAACAGATGCTAAACAACATGGCACATTTGATTTCATGCTTCTCATGTGTGCCAGCCCCTGGCAGTCTTTATGGGGTCAGAGGATTAGTAAAATTGCAGTCAGCAGGAATACAGGGTATATAAGCAGAAAGAACCAAGCAGGTGTGCTGAAATGAGTTAGGTGTGGGCTTTCCCCAGGTGTGTCTTACTTGCCCTTCAGCATATGGCTGTAGGATCATAAGGGAAAAAACTATTGCTCAAATAACTGAATCCAAATAATGCAACCAGTTAGAACATTATACATGTTAAATATGAAATACACATATATGTTGGGCTAAACATACTGAACTGAATATTAATGTTTCTTTAAAAAATCTAAATGTTGATGATCATTCCTAAAAATGCATTAATATAAAACAGGAAATACATTGATGGCAAAGAATTCAGTGAAGATTGTAAGCCATATTTGATTGAGATGGTTCTGATTTTCTTGGTTTCAGTTTATTCATCCATAAAATTAGGATAGTGGGCTGGGTGATATCTGAGATCCCTTCCATATATGAAAAACCGATGCCTGTTTATAAATCTCAAAATTTCAGAGTTTTTTCTTTGTTATTTTTGTCTGTTTGGTTGTTTGGTTGTTTTTGTTTTGTTACATAAGACAGGTTGCAGTTTATCCAGTGGTCATCAACTTGGGGGAAGGAGGCAGCGCAGAAAAAGAAATTGGGCCAGGGAGGGAGGTCATCCTCAGCTTCTTTCCACTACAAGTATCCGCTTTCTCGTCTAAGTTATTAACAGAAGTCTAGTCTGTAGTTTTTGGGTTGTGTTGGAGCAAGGGGTTGGGAGCATAAAACTGAGATGACTACTGAGAGAGTTTGTTTTAAATAAGAGGAAACTAAGGCCCTGAGTGACTAACTGTCCCAAAGCTGGATAACGACAAATTCAGAGTGTGTATGACGTTCATTTGGTATGTGTGGCTCTATACCACCCTGCCTCTTTTAATCTACTTGAGATCCTGAGCTAAGAGACAGAAGTTGCTTGAAGTGGGGTTCACACACACACACACACACACACACACACACACACACACACGTTAACTATAATCTTACATAGCATTGTTACTAAAGTCCTGTGCTGCCTTTTCATCCACTGTCTGCTTTTTCCTACTCTAAGAGAGCAACCTCTGAGAATAAAGGCAAAAATTGCAGATGGTGTAATTCATTTACAAATTCATTGTCAAAAATTGTCACTGCCTTCTTTCCAAGACTTGAGAAGATTCTGGGTTTACAGTGATTCATTCGGTACATATCCATAACTGTGGTTTCAATCAATCTCCTGTGTTACTATTCTCTGTAAAAACATACCACAGAGGGGACTCAGAACACAAGTATAATGTATACCAACAACATAAGGTCTAGGTTTGAATCTATTTTGTGAGACTGAGAAGTTAGATTTACTTACGAGATGAGTGAGGAGTCACTTCTCATCTACACTTCTAGTTAGTTTTGAAATATGTAAGTTCGCACATGATGAAAAGCCTTGCAGGTATTGCTGCTCATAGTGTATTTCTGAATGGTATCTCTCCTTTTTCTTTTTTACTATTTTACTAACTTACAGAATTTTTTAAGAATCTCAACAACGATCATTTTGGCAGTATAAATGTAGCATGTTAATAGTCTAAAAATGCTGTAGATATGGGCTGTACGAAAGAACTTTCTGACATGAAGGAAATGGTATTTTGTGCTGTGTTCATTAACATGTGTGTCTATTGAGCACTTGAAATATGGCCAGCATGATGGAGATACTGAATTTTAAATTTTTAATTTAATTTTAATTATTTAAACTTTAAGCTTAAGTAACCATGAGTAAATTGTGGCTACAAATTCCAATATCATAGTTATAGATAGTGACATATCATTATTGTTATTGAAATTGAAGCATGTGAATAGTTTAAATGCTCACAACAGAGATTATGCATCGTGGAAAATACACACCCAAACCATCAATTGACAATTCCTTATTTACCAAACCCCTCTTCATACTAACGCTTTCTTTTCTAATTCAATGTTGCATAATCTGTGAAAGGAAGAGCTGATTACCTTAGAAGAGTATCATGAGAATTTTCATAACGTTTTGTCTTATGTGAAATTTATTTACATGGTAGTGAGTACGAGTGAGTCATTTCTTGTTAAGAAGGTAATGACAAATGCCTCAGAATATTGAAAAAATGATAGTGTTCAAAAATATTCATGAGGGCTTCCCTGGTGGCGCAGTGGTTGAGAATCTGCCTGCAAATGCAGGGGACACGGGTTCGAGCCCTGGTCTGGGAAGATCCCACAGGCCGCGGAGCAACTAGGCCCGTGAGCCACAATTACTGAGCCTGCGCATCTGGAGCCTGTGCTCCGCAACAAGGGAGGCCGCGACAGTGAGAGGCCCGCGCACCGCGATGAGGAGTGGCCCCCGCTTGCCACAACTAGAGAAAGCCCAAGCACAGAAACGAAGACCCAACACAGCCAAAAATAAAATAAATAAAAATAAATAAATTTATAAAAAAAAAAAAAAAAATTCATGAGTGCAAGTGGGCAGTTGACTGGTTGTGCCTGATAAATAATTGGCCAACGATCTTGACAAAAGTCCCTGCAACCACAAAACTTTCAAGATGATCACAGAGTAGAAGTTGCTAGAAGCTCAGTTTTGTGTATGTAGTATGAATCTGTCATAAAGAAATTTTCCTGTTTCAGTGTAACTAGAGAAGGTAGAAACCTCCTGAGAAGAAAGAGTTCACATACTAAGAATTGGTGTGATATGCATTTCACATCCTCAGAGCAATGAAACTGGTAGGGTGAGTCAGCAGCTTTACTGAAGTATTCCCTGGGTAACAAAAGGATCCAAGAGATCAAGAAATGCACTAACTAGCTTGAGAAATAGGTATGCATCTTTTGCTCAAAGAAAAATAATTTCTTATCAACTTTGTGGAAATTAATATAATCAGAGAAAAAATCAAAGTGTGTGTTTGAAGTCTGCAAATACTGTAGTTCAAAGGTAACATTGGTGTAAATTATATTTTTTAATTTAGGTTTATAGTTTTTCCATGTACTTGAGTTCTTTGTACAATAGCTGCTTTATCAGTTTCTTAAATCTACAGTTCTGAAGATTGAGGCACCTTTCCTCAAAGAGAAGACAAGTACAGCTATTGTCACCTCAACTACTAACATTTCACCATATACTAACAGATCTAGAAACAGAGAAGAGGCAGAACATATCAAGATTATGTGAAAAATTTAAGATTTCTGTGAAAGTTACTGCTAAATATTGTATGCTTATGTGAGATTAATTCCAGGTATGAGAAATTGTTTAGTTATTTTTATAGGTGATAAAAAACAGCTAATGCATGTAAGTTTGACAGCCTAAGAAGCATTATTGCATTTTACACTCACTTCAAAATTTTTCTGTCAAGTTTCAAAATACTATTTTTGAATATGGTCAGAAAAAAATATCTTACAAAATTTCAAATTAAGCATTACAAAAATCGAATACCAATACTTGATGATATTTTTTGTGACTGAACACTCTACCTTGGCCTTCTCTAACTTTAGCACATTTCTATTAAAGGTATTAATAGAGATAGTAAAACACTCTGCACCCTATTTTCCTCCTGTGGAAAATAATATCTGAAGACCAGATGTATAAGATTTCTGGAGTATCATATATTGTTTTGCATTTTGTGCCTACCTGGCTTGTGCGTACAGCTTGCTACCTCTCTTAGAGTTAATTGTTATTCAACAGTGACTATTTAACATTAGTAATTAGCTAGATATTTCTTCCTTGCACAGGTTCAATTATTGGTGTTAAATTTGCTTTTTAATGTGTTGGTGAATGTTTTTCTTTATGTTGTGACCAGTTAACCATATAAAGAAACATGTAAATGGAGTTATGTGCAAATAAAATTACAGGCAAAGGATCTGAAACAGTTTAAAGAAATATGTAATCTTTTTCATAAGACATGATAACTACCTTTACATGTAAACAATATTACTATTATACTGTTCAATTAATAGTTATATATTAGGAGTGTGCTAGAAAGATGAAAGCAAAGTACAAAACAGGAAATATACTTTTTTTAAGAAAATGTTTTGATTTCCTTCAGAAGTTTTAGAATCAGTTACTAATAGGACAGCAGAAGACATTATTTTTATTTTGTGTATTTCAGGAACATAAAATAACAGGAATATCTATCTCAAGAAGCAGGGGGCAAGGGCAAGTAGGGAACTCGATTTCCAGGTTTCACCTGCTTAAAGATGAAGTTATTCTGTCATTTGATAATGGACAGTTAGATATATTGATGTACTATCTATCTGTCTATCCTATCTATCTATCTTGGAAAGAAAAAAAGGACAAAAACAGAGGAACTTAAAAAAAAAAACACCTATAGGTAACATTATGGTTAAAGACAGTGCTTTCTCCAGGAGATCAGACACAAGGCAACAGTGTCACCACTCGCCCCTCATTTAGTGTAGTACTGGAAGTTCTAGCCAGTGCAGTAAGGCAAGAAAGACCTGCAGATAGCAAAGGAAGAAAGAAAACAGTCTCCATTTTCAGAGGATGTGAATGTCTATGAAGAAAATCCTAAGGAATCTTAAAAAGAATTCCTAGAATTGATGAGTCCAGTAAAGTTATAGGATACAAGATAAACATTACAAATCAATATTATTTCCGTATTAGCAATGGACCTGTTTATACCAAAATTTAAAATAAATACCAATTATAATGGCTCAAAAATTAGATACTTAGGTGTAAATGTTTTTTAAAAATGTACAGCATTTTGTGTTGAAAAACAATGCAGATGAAAGAAATCAAAGAACATCTAAATAAAGGAGACAGGCATTGGAATACTCACCATAGTAAATACGTCAATATTCTCCAAATTATATATATATACACACACACACACACACACACATATTTAACAAAAGTTCTGTCAAAATCTCAGAAAGATTTTTTTTGGAGATATAGTGAGAATTCTCCTCAAATTTATATAGAAAAGCAAAGGAACTGTAATAGTACAACAATTTTGTCAAAGTTAATAATGTAAGAGGAATTAGTCTACTCAACTTTCAGACTTATATAGCTACAGTAGTCAGGGTTGTGTGGTATTTGTGTAGAGATGGGTAGATCAATGGAATGAGAAAGAAAACCCGGAAATAAACCTACAAAAGCAAGTCAGTAGAGGATAGATATTCTTTTCAACAAATAGTGTTGGAGTAATTGAGCATCTTTAGACATAAAACAAACAAACCTTGACTAAAAACCTAGGCTTCAAACCTTCAAAAATGAACTAAAATCAATCACAGTCTTAAATATAAGATGTAGAACTATAAAACTTTTAGAAAAATACAGGAGAAAATGTTCAGGACTTAGGGCTAGGCAGTTTTTAGGCTTGTCACCAAAGCATGATCTTTAAAAGGAAATTTTATAAGCTGAATTCATCAAAATGAAAAACTTTTGCTCTGCAAAAGAACGTTAAGTGAACCAAAAGAGAAGCTACTCACCAGAAGATGTTTTCACAACACTTGCTTGACAAAAGTGTAGTATCTGAAATATATACAGTATTATTAAAACTCACCAGTAAACACACACACACACACACAACACTCAAAGTAGAAAATGGACAAAAGACATGAACAAACATTTTGCTGGAGGAAATATATGGAGGGAAAATTGGCACATGGAAAGAGGTTAAATATTATTAGCTGTCAGAGAAATGCAAGTTAAAAAACACAGTCATATCACCACATACCTTCCAGAATGGCTAATATAATAAAAAACAATGTCACTAGCAAATGCTAACAAGAATATAGAGAAACTGGGTTTCTCATACATTGTTGGTAGAAATGTAAAATGGTATAGGCATTCTTGAAATTCACTTGCCAGGTTTTTTTTTTTTTTAATATATATGTAAAACTAAGCATTTAATTACCAAAGTAATTGCGCTCCTGGGCACTTATCCTAGAGAAATGAAGACTTGTGTTCACAGAAAACTTGTACCTAAATGTTTATAGTAGCTTTGTTTGCAATAGTCAAAATTTGGAAACAGCCCAAATGTCTTTCAATAGGTCGATGGTTAAACAAACTGGGACACAACCACGCTATGGAATACTACTCAACAATAACAAGGAATACATTATTGATACACACAAAATCCTAGATGAATCTCCAGAAAATTATGCTAAGTGTAAAAATCACCCCGCCAAAGTTGAATTTTTTGTGATTCCATTTACATAACATTCCTGAAATGACAAAATTATAGAAACGGAAAAGAAATTAGTGTTTGCAGGGATTATGGAGGATGGAGTCAGGAGGGAAACATGTGACCGTAAAAGGCAACATGAGGGATCCTTCTGGGGATGGAAATGTTCTGTATCTCTACTGCTCAATGTCAATATCCTGGTTGTGACTTTTTAATAGTTTTATAAGATGGATGTTATGAATGGGGGAAGTTAAGTACAGTGTACAAAGGAACTCTTTGTATCATTTTTTACAAACTGCATGTGAATCTACAATTATTTCAGGATAAAATTTAAATTAAATCAACTATATGCTAGAGAAAATATCTTCTTGATTTAATGTTTTGCTATTGCTGAAGTTAGTTGTTACATTTATAGCAAATGCATACACGCTTAGTATATAATATTGATTTTAGAAAAGTAGGACCCCAAAATATATGCTGTTATTACAAGAAGAGAAATAGAGACAGAGAGAGTGAGAATTTCCCAAATTAACATTTTCAAATACAATAATAAAAGAAGGTCAAAATTAGCATAAAATTCCTTTTGAGTGCCAGATTGAAAATAATTTATTCTAATATATATTTTGCATGCTCTCAGTTCTTTATCATCTGTCTATTTCATTTTCACATAGGAATATAATATGTCTTCATCCCTGCTTCACTTATTCTATTAAATGACTGTTATATGACAATTTTTGGTTCAGTACTATTGCATCTAGGGAGAAAATTGATGTGTTTTATATTATTTTCCTTGCTGAATTATTTCCCTGATTAAGCATTCATTTATTAATATATTCGGATGTTTAGTACATGCCAGCAATGTGCCAAGAGATATATCTAAAGCACTTCTGTCTGGTACCTGTGTCCAAATTAAATTTTAATGTTATTAAACAGTTTTAATTGCCATTGATTACAACATTCTCAAGTCTCACTGGGCTGACATGAGCTACAACAACTATGAATAGTAATAGCTACTTTCCTGAACAGAAGATTCCTGTAGGGAAGCTGTCAATAGAAACCGTGTGACTGCCAGAGAGCACTTCAATATGTCAATTCCCCAATGTTCTGTAGTCATCAAGACAAAATCAAACTTTGTTTTCGTAGTTCAAATGCATTGTTAAATAACGAGAACCAAGTTCCAGCTTGCTAATATCCCTTAAAGGATTTTACAGGTTGTTCTATAAACCACGTTGTGTATAACTTGTCATTGTGGAATGATTGTTATTCAAATATTTGTTGTGACAAATTCTTTGTCATAATAAATTTATCATCATGCCTTTATTCTAAAGTTTCTTAAAGGAGAGCTAACTCATTATTTTCACAACGAGTAGCTCTTGAGCAAATGCAATATTTTAAACACTACGATATATGTTGGTAGTATGAGGTAAGACATGACCACTATTCAAGAAGCTAATATTGAAGGGTGTAAAACAGCCTTGTATATACACATATATATATAATATGTAGTACATATAAGCACAATGATATATATATGTATATGATCAATGGTATGCTGTAGTTTATTTTAAAATGTTTATAAACATAGTTAATGAAATAGCTGATTATACTTATGGAGACTCAACAATAAAACCAATGTATTCTAAGACAGGACTTGAAAAATGAGTAGAAGAGCACAAAGGAGAGGCAATTGCAGATGTAGAGAAAGCAAAGACTGAATTTTCAAGATATGAAAGTGCATGAAGAAAGGTAGAGGAAGCCAAAAGGTGTTCTTTTGTTCTTTATGGATTCTTAGTATCTAACATTCTCTAATACCACAGATGATTTTTAACAGAATATTATTTTAAAATATAAAATAAAATGTTTCTTAACATTAGAATTGAAATAGATTGAAAACTAACAAATAATGTAATAACATATTAAAATATACTCTAAATCATCCATCTTCAAAGCAAATCTTAGCAAAGCACTTATTTGATTACAAAAGAACAACATTTTTTAATAAGTGACAGTGCCTAAGCTGCTGGAAAACTGGCTAACTCATGTACCATTATTGGAAGTGTAAATTAAAGTGTCCACCTTGAAATCCAGTGGACAATACCCATGAATATTTTAGAACAAAACACATACCAGAAATTTTGTTTCTTACATATAAACTCACAAATAGATGCAAAGACATTTATATAACAGTGTATATTGTGTAATGGTTTATAATACAATTAATTAGAGATACACTAAATGTGCATTAACAAGGCTAGGTCCATCTCTTGATGAACCCTTAAAATGAATATTTATACAGAAATAAGGTGCTTTTACATATGGAAATATTTATAGGTTTATTGAATATTTGTTCATGACAAATTGCTAATTGAAAACCAAGATACAAAACAAGGAGCCATCGTGTCGTGTCTTATGCTGGAAATATAATGCACTTGATATCCTTTTTGCTATTGAAACTTCCTAATATTGCTAAATATTTTAAAATAGCTTTTCTACAAATGTTACAATACAAGAAGGTGTTTGAAAACCTCTGAGGCAGGAATACAGAAGGAGCACAAACTTAACAAAGCCAGTGAGTGCTGAAACCATCAGTTTGCCCTGAGCACATCTATCACTCCCAGTGGCCTAGAAATTCAGGTTTAATGGAAGAGGGATGAGGACACATGAAGCAGTTTTAATGAAGTGGCTCAACACAGCTCAGGCTGTTGTAATATGGACCGCCAGAGAACTGGGACCAATAATTGGAGGGAGGATTATTTACCCTAGAGATAAGTTGACCTTTTCATATTTGTCATGTTTATGGTTGTGTGACATATAAAACCATATTTCTTGTACTCTAATTTTTTTTTCAGAAAACAAGGAAATTTCAATACCTGAGTTATATGCTGCTTATTTGAAATATTCCACTAGTCGTTTCCCTAGGGTATAATATAATATAGAGAAAAGAAATCAAACGGAAGTCATATTTTAGTAATTTGTCTGTGAGCACATATATAGCAAAGGTACTAGTTTTAATAAATGGTAGATCAACACATACTTTCTCTCTCTCTCTCTTCCCATATATATGTATATATATTATATATATACATATATGTGTGTATATATATATATACACATATATGTGTGTATATATATACTCACATAGATAAATCTACCTAAAATTTATACATATAAATAAATATATTATATATATATATATATATATATATATATATATATATATATATATATAGTTGCTTACCAGCCATGGAAAAAACCATACACTGATGATAAAATTAAATCAGAATATTGACTTCATCTCAGCTCCTAGTTACCAAATTCTTACCATATTCTTGAAAGTATACATAGTCTTCTCATTTGAGCTTTACAAGGTTAAATATTATTCCTATCCTACAGGTGAGGAACTGAAAGATAAAGAAATTAGGAGTAGATAGCAGAAACAGACTTCAAATTATGTCTTTTTATATCTAAAGTCTTTTCCACAGTGCCAGTTTGCCTCTTTATTTGGTGACATTTCTGATACCATTAGCATCAAGTGATTGCCTAAAATAGTGTATTTCTCTTTTTTTATAACTGTATTTATTTATTTATTTATTTGGTTGCGTTGGGTCTTCGTTGCTGCGCACGGACTTTCTCTTGTTGCCGCTAGCGGGGGCTACTCTTCGTTGTCGTGTGCGGGCTTCTCATTGCGGTGGCTTCCCTTGTTGTGGAGCATGGGCTCTAGGTGCGCAGGCTTCAGTAGTTGTGGCTCGTGTGCTTAGTTGCTCCGTGACATGTGGGATCTTCCCGGACCAGGGCTCGAACCCGTGCCGCCTGCATTGGCAGGCAGATTCTTAACCTATGCGTCACCAGGGAAGTCCCTAAAATAGTGTATTACTAATGGTGGTGAATTAGTACTCTACACTTGAAGTGGTGCTATTATAATATTTTCAGTTTGGCCTATCATGTTATTAAGTAAAATATCACTCTTATCCATCTGGTTTTTCTGGCTTAAAAAACCCTCTCAGAGAAATTCATGGGCTTCTATCATCAGCGGCCACTCCTAAAGTCTCCTAAAATACTGTTATCATTGCCCATCAAAGTCCAAAACACCTTAGTTGTAAACTCCTAAAATATTGAAAATGTGTCCCAGTTAGTTCCTCGTCAACAGCTTTGCCACAAACAATTCTGTTTCTTGAGAGACCACTAAGAGAATAATGAATTTTATCTAGTTCACATCCCCCTAAAAATATTTGGGGAGGGTACAAAAGTCGTTTAGACCATTGACTTTTTTCAGAGGAAGATACAAATTACTTGTAATGTATTTAGGTTAGTTCATATTTTTTAAATAGATCTTTATTGGAGTATAATTGCTTCACAATACTGTTAGTTTCTATTGTACAACAAAGTGAATCAGCCATATGCATACATATATCCCCATATCCCCTCCCTCTTGAGCCTCCCTCCCCCCCTCCCTATCCCACCTCTCTAGGTCTTTGCAAAGCACCGAGCTGATCTCCCTGTGCTATGCTGCTGCTTCCCACTGGCTATTTTACATTCGGTAGTGTATATATGCCGATGCTACTCTCATTCACTTTACCCCAGCTTCCTCCTCCCTCACCGTGTCCTCAGGTCCATTCTCTAAGTGTTCTGGCCAGACTACCTGTATCCGAGGGACCTTTCTGAGGCATTATTGAAGGGGACTGGTTTTATTTGTTTCCTATTAAATCACTGACACAATCTTAATTGGACAGATCTTTAAAAAGCGTGCATCAAGTATGTACCTAGAGGACGAGATTCTATTCCTGGGTATGGCCTAGATTGAAAAAAAGCTGTAGACAAACATTCAGATTTACAGAGTTGTTTTATAATGTATATTATAAATTATTTTAGGGAGGGCCATATTTAGGAATGAATTAGTTTAAAATATAGTATAATGGTTTATAGCCAAACATTATGGACTTTAGCGGTTCCTTTTTTCATTTTAGTCTTTGAAAACAATTTTTCTCTAACACAACCGTGTGCTAAAACAGAATAATTTTTCATGTTGAAATTGATGATAGTGCTCGTGTTCTTCTAAGGTTAATATTACTACTTGCATTTTGGTTGCACAGGCAAATATGTGTATCAGTGTGGGGAAGTGAAAAAGTCACTGAATCTCACATCAGGAGATGTGGGTTCTACTCTTCACTATGAGACTTACTGTGTACCCTTGGGCAGGGCACTGTGTACAAAAAGGAACTTGAACTTGATAAGCTTTTCCTTATATACCCCTGATGATAGGAATTACTAGGGATGCTTACTAACAATATAAATTCCCAGGCCTCATTCCACAGTCACAGAAACATAATCTCCAGGGAAGGATCTGGGAAGATCCATGTTTAACAAGCACCTAGAGGAGTCTTTAATGAAATTTGAGAAACACCAGCCTAGACAATTCCTTAACTTAACAATTCCTTAACTTGTGGAACTTCCTTCCACAAGTTTCTTAAAGTTCTTAAATTCTAAAATTCTAAATGTTAAATTTTGAGCATCAGCTATGATTTACATATTCACAAGGAACTATGGATGAGCAGGAAACACACCAAAGAGAAAAAAATATGTATGTATTGGCAGGCAACAAGGAATTTATGATTTAGTTAGGGATTTTTACATAGGTAACTGATTAACCTGCTTGATGTATAAACTCTTTTTATATTTGAACAATTAATCCTTCAGCTTCCATCTGTTTATACTAACAGGCACTCTAGTATCTCCTTTTCAAGACCAGCTTTCTGCTTCCCTAGCATCCATTTACTCAGATAATTAGGGATCAGTCCTATTTCCAAACAGTGTGGAAAATACCTAGAGGTCTTGAAAAATTCATTGGCAGGGCTAAGTTTTAGTTGTCATGACCTTACTTGTTACTATGTTGATGGATGCGTATAGCCTAGAACATTTCACGTGCCAGGAGTGTTTATGACTAAAACCTCGGATTAACAGCTTCTTTTGTTTATCCTCAAGAGTTCAGCTAGTGTTTTCAACATTTATTACACACAATTTATAAGGCTTTCAAAAATTTTTAATTGTCATTAATGATCTGTAGACTATGCTGATGTTCCCAGATGTAATCAAGAGATACCCTGTCCTTTGAGAGTGAAAGGAAATGGACCTACTTGAGCATCCCTCCTGAAATCCCATGACTGTTGGTGGGGAGTTATGTTATCTTTGGCTCCAACATCTTGCTTAAGAACTTGGATTAAGTTAAGTATAATATTTTAATGTCTTTTTTGTCCCTGAATTTTTTCATATTACATTGTAACTCAATTTCTTCACTCCTGAACTAGAGTTGGTACAGGACTGTTTTTATTCCAACATACAAGATTTAGGACAAAATCTGAAGATTTTAAAAGATTTAGGGCAAAATCATGAACAACTTAAAACTTAATTAGAATATTCCTATTTTATTTTAGGCTACCTGCCCTTGGAATTTTTTTGTGGCCAACTTTTTCACTTCCCCACACCATCCTACCGTGTTTGCTGATCCTCTCAGACTTGCAATTCTCTAAAAACTTGCTCTCAGTTTTTCTTAGGCCCTTAAGAAAAAACTGAGTCTACACCTCTTTGTTGTATAGTCTCTTTATAATGTCACCTTTAGGCCTACTGAGGAACTATAATTAAAAGCAAAACACCCTCCAACTCAAAAGCAATAGGCAAGCAAACAAACAAGCAAAAACCTCCCGACAAAGTAGAAGAGAAATTTAACAGGTTTATTATTGAATAAGCATTACATTACAATGTGATGTGCATTGTAGGCAATCCACTAAAAGGATTGCCAGGACAGAAGGAAATCTAATCTTCTTATATAGCCAAGAAGGTAGAACCCATACATGTATTTTCTCAAGGTAAACAATAACTAGTCCTCAAGCAAGAAGACAACCACATTTGTCACACGTAGTTCATCCTAAATTCACCTGGTAATTTGGGCAGCCATCTGTATTTGCTAATTGCCTTTATCCAGAAGAAAAATAAATTTCTCATATGTTTGCAAGAGGAGGTAGGTTTGCAACTTGGAGTTAGGAACTAGCTGAAATTAGACTCTTCCCACAAAAACTGGAGCATAGGGCACTGTCTTCCTTATGGTTTACAGTTTAAAGAGATGGCTCCAGGTCCTTTAAGAAAGACATTTGTGGCTAGGAAAGCTGGTGGAAGTTTTATTTAGCTTGTAAGAAGATTTAAATACATCTCAAGGGAGCAGAAAAGAATTCACAACTTCAAGTTTTCTCAAGTTAAATTCTTATTTATTTATTTATTTATTTTTAAAATTTATTATCTTTGGCTGTGTTGGGTCTTTGTTGCTGCACACGGGCTTTCTCTAGTTGCAGCGAGCGGGGACTACTCTTCGTTGCAGTGCGCGAGCTTCTCATTGCGGTGGCTTCTCTTGTTGCAGAGCACGGGGTCTAGGCACGTGGGCTTTGGTAGTTGTGGCACGCGGGCTCAGTAGTTGTGGCGCACAGGCCTAGTTGCTCTGCGGCTTGTGGGATCTTCCTGGACCAGGGCTCGAACCTCTGTCCCCGACATTGGCAGGCGGATTCTTAACCACTGCACCACCAGGGAAGCCCTCAAATTAAATTCTAAATTTCTTAAATGCGCTAAGAAAAAAGAACAAGAGAGAATTGCTGTCCCTTTCTGAACCTGAGAAAATGAAATATTTACTTTTCTTACTTTAAATTTGTATTTACCTTACAGACCTCACTCCTCAAAATGTTCTGTCATTGTATTTTAATAACCAAAAGCTGAATTATGGCATAACCATAGGAGGCAAAATTGACTAGAGGCAGTTGTAGTTTAAATTTTTTTTTTTTTCTGTCAGTAGATTACAATTCAATTAATTAGGTTAAAATATTCATAACATGTGTTGTTATAAAGCAGAAAGTTTTTTAGTGTATTTTCCAGAGTACAAAGATTGTTTTTATATTAGCAGGTTCTGAAACTGGAAAATCTTTACACTTCACCAAAGCCAATAGCCTTCATTTTTTCTGGTGTGAGGTAGTTATTAAAAGAACTTTAACTAGAACTTACGTGTTTTAATTATCAGTTCTTTTTACTATACCATTGTGCCTCTTGTTTTACTTTTGTAAAATTATAGTTTTATATAAGGGAGATTATTTTTAATGGTAAGCCCAAATCTTATTAGGCATTTGTTAATATAAAATTATATTTTCTAAGTGATCCAAAAAAAAAATTCTGCATCTGAAGGTCTTTGCCCTATATTCTGACCTGAATTGGAAATTATTTTACTGGGTAAATAAAGTAGAAATAGTAAATTATTCACAGTCATTAAAATGTTATGTGGTATCTTGAAAAGTTTCAATGATTCTCTAATTATTTAGAAAAACTTGTCATTTTGCAGTACTAGTAGGTGGAAGTACAGATTGACCCTAGTTAATATGTGTTTTGCATCTTCTAAACAAGTAAATACTAAGTTTTAAATTTAAAGTTTTTACCCATACTTATCCAATAGTTTTATTTCTTTAGTTATTTGGTTTATCTTGCATAGCCTAAATTTTGGTAAAATATGAAAAACATCAGTTTTGGGAATTAGATAATTTTGACATGCCTCCTTTTTTGGCATTGTCATTACTTTAAGCTCTCTGTGGTTGTTGCATTTTACCTTTATGATACAATACATATAAAATTCTAATCCTGTATTACTCCATTTTTGTAAAATATTTCCACTGGATTAAAATTTCCCCATTCATCATCTTCTGAATGCAACAAAATTTCATTTACCTAAAAAAATAATAATTGAATTCACCTACCGGTAGAGCATTTAAGCACCACTGAAACCAAAATGGCTATCCCTTTGGGGCCTATCTTTCTTTCTCTCTATAGAATTTTGATTGTCAACTGAAAGAAAAGGAATTTAATTTCTCTATTTTATATTACATATTGATATTTTAAATTTATTAAGATGTATATCTCTAATTCCTTATTCTGATTTTAATGTTTATTCTTTCAAGTAGTTTAATCTGATTGTATGTTTCAAAATGCTTTGAGGCTAATTTTGCCACTTGAAAGTTCTATGAGACTCAGAAGAACTCTAGAGCTATCTCACCTTGGCGATGGCTGCTGATGTTCTTCTGGTGAGAAATTGCTTTCACTTAAAAATTTCAAGTCTGTTAGCCTACCTCTAGTAGATGACTGTTGTGTACAGAAGTTGGAATTAATGAATCAGCAGCAGGTAAATCAGTTCATATACATTTGGACACACAATATTCTTCTGGAAGCAAAAGTAAGAGCCATGTCCAAAGCAATTATGCTAAGGTTTTAAAATTATTTTTATTATTTTCTGTCAGTTTAACTAACTTTTGCTTTTTAAGCTTCAGACAGGATCAGAGAGAAATTGGATCCTGTAATATGTTTTTTTATTTTTCACTGAATAAACAAAGAAGCAAAAATGAAATTACAGACAATAACTGTGTTTGAAATAATAAGGATTGGCCAGTAAAAATCGTAGAAAATAATAAATTTGTAGTTTTTGTTTACTATAAAATAATCCTTATATCTTTATCAATGGTGTTAATCCCAGGATCTAGTGATAGCGCACAAAGTTATTGAATGTGCTATATTAACATTAAAAAACCTAGCATTTGGATTTAAATGTGTTTCTTTTGTTTTCAATAAATAATACACATTATATTTAAAGTTTGTGAAATAATAAGGCAAATTAAAATAATCTAATTGTTTCTGTATTCTTTGTGTTAGTCCTAATTCTGTTTAAGCATATAAAAAATGTGTTTATTCAAATAGTACAGTGAACCTACTTTCATTCGATTCTTAAATCAGAGTAATTGAAGGATAGTCTTCAAATAAATATTTGTAGGAGAGTGTAATCTATTAAAAATAATTTAGTCTAAAACTCGACAATCAACTTGGCAGGCATTGCAGTGTAACCTTTTTTAACTAGAAAGGTACTTTGCTCAATGTCATGCTCCTCAGAAAGATATTTGATGGAATGCCACTGAGGGGGAAAGTTACAGGCCCACTATGGCATACCCATGGAATTTTAATTTTCCCAAAAGATTTGGAGAAATTAATTCATAGCTCTTATAAAAATGAATATGCATAGTTCAAGTGGTAGAACAGAAAATAAGATTAGCATGCAGAAGGCTCCATGAGCTCCATCTCTAGGGCCTTAGTTGTAGCAAGTAGATGTTTCTTCTTCTCTGATTTTAAATTTACTTCTTTTAAAAAGACAGTGTTCAAATGCCTTTAGTCACTCATCATTTGTTTAAAGTTTTTAGTAAGAGTTTTCTATTTCATTCATTCACTCACTCAACAGATACCTTTTGGAGTCCTAATATGTGCCAGGCACTGGTCTACATGATGGAGATAGACCAGTGAGTAAAAGAGCCAAATATCCTTGGTCTTGAGGAACTTATATTCTAGTGATGGAGAGAGATAATAAGAAAAATATGTAAATTCTATAGTATGCTAGATAGTGATAAGTTCTTAGGAAAATTAAGATGAGAATGGGTTGCAGTTTGAAGGGCAGGTATCACTAAGAAAGCAATATATAAATTAAGACCTAAAAAGAGTTGAGTGTGTCATGTGGAAAACTCAGGGAATTGCATTCCATCAGAAGGAACATTAGCAGAGGACCTGAGATAGGCATATCTCTGCTAAATTCTAAGTACAAGGGAGCAAATGTCAACTTAAAGAAAAACAGACAACATAGTAGTTGTGAGCTTAAGTTTTATTCAGGGTCTTACTGAGGACTATAGCCTGGGAGACAGCGTATAAGTTCTAAGGAACTGCTCTGAAGAGGTAGGGGAGGAGCCAGTTTATATATGATATTTTTGACTATGAAATACATACAGTCAACATACAATAGTGGAGTACACATTTTTTGAAGTGCACATGAATCATTCAACAAGATAGGCCATATTTTTTTATCATAAAAGGCAAAGATTGTTAAAGTAGAAGAAGAAACTTACAGAGAGATTGGAAGCAAAAGGATTGGGAAAATGCAACTGCATAAACACCAACCAAAGAAAATTCGTGTATCTACAATAAGATCGAAGTACTAACTTCAGAGATTCAATACACTAGCAGAAATAGTCACAATTCATTATGTTAAAGGGGTATATCCACCAAAAATATATAAGAATTCTAAATCTAAACAAATGCCCCAAAACATAGATTTGGTATGTATGTTATACTTAACAAAATGTGTATTAAAAGGGGTTTCCCTGGTGGCGCAGTGGTTAAGAATCCGCCTGCCAATGCAGGGGACATGGGTTCGAGCCCTGGTCCAGGAAGATCCCACATGTCATGGAGCAACTAAGCCCGTGCGCCACAACTACTGAGCCTGCGCTCTAGAGCCCGCCAGCCACAACTACTGAAGCCCACACACCTGGAGCCCGAGCTCCACAACAAGAGAAGCCACCGCAATGAGAAGCCTGCACACCACAATGAAGAGTAGCCCCCGCGCACAGCAACGAAGACCCAATGCAGCCAAAAAGAAAAAAAAGTTTATTAAATTTAAAAAGTAACTGAAAAGGTAAACTAAACTCTTAATGGAATATAAAAACATGAGGATTCATTTCAACAAAAGGTAGAAATACAAAGTTATCAGATATATGATAGATTAATAGAAAAAGTTTACATGGCTGAGATAGGCAAAATGAATATAATTAACACACAAGCCATCAACAAAATCTGATAGTAAACTCATTAGAAAAATGGGCCCCCAAATCCTAAAATGTTATTAACAATCTGACATGTGCCAGTATCCACAAGTAAAGTGAGATATATATTTACACCACGTGCTTAGAAAATATGAGTCATAGATGATACTGTTGGATGAGAATATGAGGAAAACCACACTTATGGGCAGTGGATGAGAAATTAAATGGCTATGGACACTTGGAGAATAATCTAGCAGGATTTATTTTAAAATACATATGACCTAGATATCACACTCTCAGTATATATTTCGAACTGTGTCACTTGATCAGAAAGGGGTTTTTATAAGGATGCTATTCATGTAAGTGGATCTTTTGGTAGCAGGGTATTGGTGTCAGTTCTGTGTGGTTGGGTAAGTAAAATGTGGTGGATTCATTTTACATGAAACTGTGCAGCAGTTAGAGAGCAAGGAAAATGAACCTAAAAGAACCTACAGCAATGTGGTAACATATTAAGAACACTATGCTGTGTGAAAAAATAAGTTAGAAATGGAATTAAGTTTATAGCACAGTATACTATTTATGAAAAAATGTATACACTCATGCCTGTGCACATACATGCTTGGAAAACAACTTTTCATATTTTTAAGAATTCTTATAGATTCAATGGCAGATATCAACAATATTAGAGCACCTGCCTATATCAGGGGATACAGAATAAAAGGAAAGAAATAAATAAGTAAAACCAGAAAGAAACTTCCAAGAAACAGTGATGAAAATGTCTCCTGAACTAAGGCGTATGATTAATTCAATTCTTTGCAACTGTGATACGTAAAGAGTTGTATTTACATTTCAAGTAAATCATTCTGGATATAGCACAGAAACTGATTTAGATAAAGAACAGAATAAATGCAGAGAGAGCAGTTTAGAAATTATCACATTAGCCCAGATGAGAGTTGATGATGGACTTGAATCTAATGATGGTGATGAAGATGGAAGGACAAAAATAGATTCAAGAAGCATAGAGAAGGTAACATCTGACAAGACTTGGTGACTGGAAATTGGAATGTGAGGGAGAAGGAAATGCCATTGATGGCTTCTTGATGTTTGATGTAGATAGAATTTGGTATCATTCCCTGAAAAAAAAAATAAAGAACATGGAAAGAATACCAGCTTTAGTGAGAGAGAGGCATCTGGGCTGGTTAAAATATCACAAAATGAAATTTTTCCAAATCCATTCAAGAAAACTTGGAGGGTTGAGCCTTGAGGCAGAAGAGATGTGATGGTGGCAGTGTGACATCAGAAGTGTTCTTGTCTCTGGGAAGGTTAGTTTGATTTGATGCAAAGAGTGGAACACTTGTATGGAAAGAGCTTCCTTATTCCTTCATGGCATCTTATTCTACTTAAAGGGTTAAACGTATGGGCTTTATTCATGGTCACAATCTTGGATAAGCCATAAAATGGATAGGAATAGTATAAAATGAAAGCAACTCACTTAAGTTACCTCCGTTCAATTGAAGTCACTAAAGAGTTATTGAATTCCTTTCAGGTTTGAGTAATATGACAGTCATTTTACAGTAATCATTTTATAGAACTTCTTTTCTGTTATTTGTATTAGTACACAAAGAAGTATAATTTTGTAATGTGTTATTGTTCAGCTAATGCCAATCCTTATTCATTAACCCAACTTACTAAATCAGATTGTTTCAGTGATGTTACATTTTGAAATTAATGAAATGTTTAAAAGGCTCTAATACTGCAACTGCTTAGTAGCACACAAAACACACATTTAATTCATGTTGTTCAGCACAATTTCATCATGAAATTGTATCTATAGAACAAACATTTTTACACATCTCTTATTATTAATTTGCTTTAAGAAAAATTTATCTACATCTAGCTATCTCTATCAAAGTAAGATCATGTCTAGATTTTTATTGTCAACCAAAAAGGTTTGTACTAATTTTTACAAACATTAATGATGAGTCATACTGACCCATGACTATTTATGCCCAAACCATCTTAGATTTATTGAACAATTCCTAAGCAACGAATGGCAAGAGTTTTATTGTTCTACAATGAAAAAGGATTTATAGTATCTAGGCTTCTGGCATATTTTTGAAAATTCATTTCTATGTGGGTCAAGATTTAAATGTCAGTGATACACGGTCCAAATATATTCTCCAACATGAGCTATTAAAATGAAATACCAAAGAGGTTCCCCAAGACACCAATTTATAATCTGTATGTGCAGAAGCAGGTTACTAGACCAAAGCACAGGGTAAAGGTGAGTAATTTATTTCTTGACTTCTTTTCCCTAAGATGCTTCTCATTTCCAGTAACCTAAAAAGATGTATATTTCAAGCAAAGGACAATGGACAAAAATGGATATAAATTTAAAATATATTGGTATCAGCTTTGCTTTATCTATTAAAGTATATAATAAACTTGCATTTTCAAGATCTTATAACTCCTTTTTCATTGGAAAGTACACAGATTCTTTAAAGACCCGAGAGCACTGTATAGTGTATTACTACAATAGTGTCCTCCACTAGTAACAAAGCTTAGCTCTCAAATAACTTAGAAACCTCTGTATACTCACCTCAACTGAATACTCTTAGGAATTTACAGGAGCATATATTGCACTAGAGATTGCTGATGTATGATGTCTTTTCCCTTAAAAGTATTTTATCGTTCAACCCGGTGGAGTGTGTATACATGCATGTGTCTGTGTGTCTCTATGTGTGTGTGTGCTTGTATTGTGATGTGTCCATCAAGGAGTAGCCATTAGGGGTTTGGAAGAGAGAGGATCATGATCTCGTAAACTTTCCTACATAATCACTGTAGGAAGTGTACCAAAAGTGGTCAAAAGTAGTTAAACCAAGTCAACAAAATAGACATTAAATAATTTTAATGCTGGATAGGAAAGAAGTCTTCAAGATCAGTAAAAATGAAGAAATATAACCAAAGACATGAGTTAGATTTTAAAAATTGATGAGTAGAGTGAATCAGAAATATTTTTAAAGTTTTTAAATATCTGATGAATGTGAGTATATTAAACTAGGAGTAATGAGGTTGTCAATTAATTAAGAACAGTAGTTAAGATCTGAGCTAATAGAACATGCCTACATAATCTTCTACTTCCATTATTCTGTCTCAAAAATGACTTGTTAAAAGGAGGGATTTTTTTCCTTTTGTGATTCTGACTACAAAAGACCTTAACAGAGCTTTTTTTAAAACAATGGAATATGTGTATTTCTGTTACGTACATGGATGTAAAAAATCCGTTGATTTCCTGAGCTGTTATCTAAAACACAGCCTGGTCTATAAATAGTCACTCAATAAATGGTTGTTGGATGATCAAATCAACACATTGATTCCATGAATTTTAACTTCACATGAAAACTACTGAGTTTTTATATTCATCAGAGAGGGATGTGAGAGAAGGGGGGGAGGGAGAGGAAGAGGGAGAGAGGAAGGAAGGAGTGAAGAAGAGGGGATAGACTGAGACTAAGAGGATGAGAATCAGCAGGCTTCACTTTGTAGTGTATTGAGTTCTGTCATTGAGTTCCATTTCTGAGCCAAGTGAAACCTATGCTTGGAAGCACTTAGCATCATGCTCAAGCAATATTTTTATTTCCCAGGCAGAATATGGAAGGTCACAGATATTCTATATTTTCATACTACAATAAATAACAGTATAGTGCACTGAAGACGTTGACTTACAAACCTTTTCATTTATGTAAAATGTAGTTAAACTCGCGTAAGCAAGATGTTAGACAAAGGTCAGTAATCGGTCTGAGTGTGTCTGTGAGATCCAGTCAGATGTATTCCTTACACACTGAAGTCTCATAAAATGCCAATTACAAGTATTTTCACTAGTTTTTACCACACCATTGTTACTTAGTACATATGTTTTGTGTATAATAAAAGTGCAACTAAGTTAACCCATTCCTCTTCTTCTTACTTTCCATTACACTTCCATTCACAGTGTAAACTGCCATTTACACACACACACACACATGCACACACACACACTGACCAAAATTAATTCAGATGGACAAACAGGGTTGTTGGGGCAAACAGTTTATTTAGATTAGTAAAAGTGTCAAGCCAGTTAGATTATATTTGTAGTCCTTTTAAGAAGAGAGATCTTGCTTAATTTTTTGAGGAGACTATTCTGTATCCATTTCATAATTTCGTGGCTGCTGAAGCACATTTGTCTACCCACAGGCACAGTGAGCAAACTGAGTAGTAAGTTAAAATGAAGTTTTTCAGATCATTGTTCTCATTTTAATTTTTGAATGCAGCCATAGCCTCTTACAAAATGGCCTTGTTAATCTAATTTGCTGATAATGAATTGTTAAGTAAAATGAGAATTCTGCAAGTATTTTTATTACTTTTTCATATTTAATAAAACTAAGAGCCTGAAAGAATGGACGTGTTCTGTAAAATTGAATTCTATTTGTATTTGAATTGAATTCTGAATTTCTATTCAGCTCCATTAGTTTGTGGTATTTTATCTTTGCATTTAAAAAATATATAATATAATATATATGACTGGTGAAATTTTTTCATCTGGAAGATTCCACTGCTTCCATGAATAAAAATGTGTAAATTCCCAGAAATTAATTAAAATTAATCTTTAGTTAAGTCTCAAAAAATTGCACTGGACAAAGTTAGACAGTTTGAAGACTTTATTCAAGACTACTGCAAGAGAGGAGAGAGATCAAACTCAAGTCCTTGAATCAAAGGGCAGGAGAGGATTAAAGGGCATTTAGAGGATCTATGGGAATGTAATGGAGGATGTTAACAGGGAGGTTGGGCCTGTGATTAGACTAGAGGCAGAGGCATTTGCTAATTGATGCTAATGGGGGTTAGGCACCTACCTTCCCACAGAGACTGGGAGATGGGGATGCTATCTTTCTTGATGCTTACTTTTCAAAGGATGGTTCTCATGTCCTTGAGAAAGACATTCCTGGGTTGTAAAAGTGGCAAGAGGCTTGGAGAAGATTTACAGCTCAAAGGGGCAGAGAAAGCATTTACGATTGAAAGTTTCTAGAGAAAATGCTCTAAGAAATAGCATTTTTCTGGAGTCAAAAGAAAATCTGTCTAATATCTATTCAGACTGAGGGAGAAGCTTAATGCTGTCATTGGCATAAGCAACAAACCATAAACAATTTATTTTAAACATGATGATAGGATACAGAATAATATTTCAAACTTTTATTCCAAATACAATGTAAGGCAAATATCAATCCATCAGTCTTTAGATTCTAATAGCAGATTAATAATGTACATTTTTATATTCACTTTACGTTTTTTAAATTTATTTTGACTGAGTTATAATTAACATACAATATTATATGATATTACATTAGTTTCAGGTGTGACTCGACATTTTTATACATTATAAAATGATCACCACTATATGGCGAGTTACTATTTGTCATCATACAAAGTTGTTACTGTATTATGGACAATATTCCCTATGTGTACATGACATCCTCATGACTTATTTATTTTATACCTGGAAGTTTGGACCTCTTAACTCCTTTCACCTGTTTTGTTGCTGCTCCCACCTGTCTCCCCTCTGGCAACAAAACAAAACAGAAACAGACTCATAGATAGAGAAAAATGTCTTATTATTATCATCAAAGACTAATAAGATAGTAGGGGATAATCAGGCTGTGATCTTAGAAAGGACCAGAAGAAGCCAGATGAATCTAGCATTCAGATGTCTTTTCAAGTTGGGGTATTTGACCCTCTGGAGGAAACAGCTGAAAAACTAAAGTGTGCATTCAGGAGACTTGGGGATTTAGAGGGAGAAAAATTGTTTTGTATGGCCTGTCAAGAGTAGGGAACCACCCAGATGGTCTTGGGAACCCAAAAGACTGTGTCCTAGGAGAAAGCTTTGCCTTTTCCAGATGTATAGATGGAATCACATAATATTTTCACATTGGCTTTTTTTCCACTAAACAAATTCCTCCATATTTTTTCATGGCTTGATAGCTCATTTCTTTTTAATGCTGAATAAAATTCCATTGTCTGGATATACCACTGTTTATTCACTAACCTACTGAAGGGCATCTTGGTTGTTTCCAAGTGTTGGCAATTATAAATAAAGCTGCTAGAAACCTCTGTTTACAGGTTATTTTGTGAGCATACTTTTTCAACTCTGTGGGTAAATATCAAGGAGCACAATTGTTAGATCCTATGATAAGAGTACATGTAGTTTTGTAAGACAACTGCTAAATTGTCTTCCAAAGCAGCTGTACCATTTTGCATTCCCACCATCAATGGGTTAGTTTCCATTGCTCCACATCCTCGCTAGCATTTGGTGTTGTCTGCCCTTCATTTTCAAGGTTCCATCTCCATTATTTTCTTATGACATTCAATTATTAAAATAAATTTCTTCAACTCATCCCCTACCTCCTTTTATGGACAATATTTAGTGAGTTCCTTGAATTCTAAAAAAACTCCTGGAAAAACAAAACAAAAAGCAAAAAAAGGTGTTAACCATATATAAAGAGCTAAAGATTGTAGAGTGAACAGCGATACTAAGTTTATGATGACAGAAACCTCATTAGTTGGACATACTCCAATAGCTGAAGAAGAGGTATGGCGTTTCATCATATGTTTCCTTCTCTTTTACATTTTTGAAAATAAGATGATATGGAGTGTTGTGTGTTTTCATGAAAATCAGAACGCTTCAAAAAATTGCTTATGATGTTTAGAAATTTAGGAAATACAGACCTAATATTTTCATGGTTATTAAACCAGAGTAGATTTAGTTAAACATAACCATTTATTAGCCTGTTGTACATATTGTTTTAGACAGGTTTAGTAGATGATAAACTATGTAAAGAGAATACAATAGTGTAAAACTACTTGAGGAGGTATCTAATAAAAATAATTGTGTCATTTCTACTACCCAAACTCAATTTAGAATACTAATAGGGTATAAAAATCACTAGTATATAAAACAACTCACAGTGCTAAGAAACATAAAAATACAGGTAGTAAATTTCAGTGAATAATATTAACTTTCATTAATGAGCTCATAAAGTCAAATGCTTAAAACCAAAGTACTTCAGTATCTCAGAGTTTGTTTTAAAGGTTTTTGCCAGTAGGTTTGGGCTTTTTCTTGTTAATGGAATGAAAAAGTAGCATGCCAGTGGGAATTCACACAAGTAATTTTATGGACAGACATTTTATAGAGTTAAAAATTAATAATAAGTTTATAATTTATTAACTATAAATTACTTACAGAAGTAAAAAGAAACAAAGCATGAACTTAAAAGGACAGAAATATTATGTAAAGTATAATAAATTGAATATACCCAAATTATAAATTAGGGGAAGAAGCACTTACCACCAGCAGCAGTTCTTCAGAGATTTCCCAAAGACAACAAAGTATTGTGTTCTGTGGGTCTTAGGTAGGGTATTTAGGAAAGGACAATTAGGGAAATATAATAGTTTGTTAAAGAATAGATGAGTTTCTGCCTCCTTTTGTAAGTTCATGGAAGAGTTTGGGAACTGTTTCTCCAAGACAGTGAGACACAGGCAAAACACATGAAGGTAGAATTTTAAACAGGACTGGGTTTTAGTTCTTGTTTGGTTTTTAACTGTACAAGACTGGCAAGTATCTTAACTTGTGACAGCCCCATCATGTCATCTCAAAGTGGGGATAATAATAACTACTTCACCAAGTTGTTGTAGGAATCAGTGCATTAGCATTTATAATGGTACTTGTTCAAGGTTTGGAATATAGAAAATACTTGATAAATGGAAGCATATTATTCTTATTAAATTTTGATTAGCTATAGAGTTAGACAAAGAGATTTGGTATCATGTGGGTTTTGCTTTAATTATTAGTTCATTTAAGAGAATAAGCTATTTTAAACTTATGTATTATTTTAATAAATTAGACATACATATATACATGTATGTCCAATATTGAACCATTTAAACTAATATATTTGTTGTGTATGTGTCACCCATATTGAACTTGCCATATACTTCCTTAAATTGGAATTGTTTCTGATTATTTTATCCTCTGGATTTAAGACTGATTGTAAGGTCCTGGAAAGTTGAAATAGGGATTTTGGTTTTATTGTACTTCCAACAAATTCTAGCACAAAGCTTTCTTGTAAATAGAAACCAACAAATGGAGATGTGAAATAAGTTAAAATATTAGCTTCACTTTGGAACATCAGTGAAAATTTAATCAGATGTATTTTCTTCTGTTTTAATAACAATCATGTTATTAAAATGAATCATTCATGGAAATGTCAGTTGTTTAAATGACAACAGAAGGGAATCTCTATTTAAAAACTCTTAAGTTAATGATTTTACTATCTTATCTTTTACTTTGTTTTTTGGTTTTATTACATTTGTAATAATTGTATTCTGGCACCAATCCCACAATTCTTTTACTATGAATTGGAAACAATGCCACTTATATAAGGGAATAATGCTTAGAAAATCGGTGTGCACATGAAATAAAAAAGAAGATAAAACTATATATTTTTGTTAATAGTATATTAAAATATGATTCTTTTGTTCTTTAATACTACAAAATTAAATATAAATCTGTTCAGTTTGTAATGTAAAATGCAGAGCTCTACCACAATATTGTATGATTTGAAATATTTTATAAAACAGTAATATAATAACTCATTGAACAAGTCCACATTATGATGTCAGATTGCTGAAGAAAGAATATAAACCATAATACTTAAATCTTTTGGTATTCAGCCTAGATTTTTGGCAACTTCAACTGTAAAGAAATCCGAAGAATGGCTTTCATTATACCATTATAGCAGATTTGACCTTTTCAAATTTACCTCACATATTTTGGAATGATGCACTTGCAGATTAAAGCTGTCTCTGACTTAAATTTTTTTTTCGATATCTTTTTGGTTGTTAAAATCATTTGGATATAATAAAAAATTTTGTCAAGGGCAAGTAATTGATTTTTCAGTGTGAATCAAAATCTAATAGTAAATTTAAGTATTTTAGCTTCTAAATATAGTTTCAAAGTCCTTTGGAGGTGAATGTCTGCAATATATAATTTAGAAAAGTATTTTGTTCTTTCTAATGGACAGATATATTTTAATTTTGCATGAAGGGCTACCTCATAGGATTTATCTTTTCCATTCTTGAAATTAATTCTTAGAGCTCTCTATAAAGTAAAAATATGCCTAAACATTGAAAGAGAATTATGATAACTGTTACTGCACAATGAACTTCTGATATTAATTAAATGGATTTAAGAACTAATTTCTAGCATTTCTTTCTATGTGAACACATGAGCTTATATGTGTATTCATGTATGTATGAGGGTATGCCTATAAATTTAGGGGTACACAGACAAAAAAAAGCATCTGAATCATCCACACTAAATATGCAACAGTTGAAAAATAACTTAGAAATTTGGATATTTGCATGCACAGAAGGAAGATTAGGTATTATACTAATCCAAATTGAAAAGGATTTGATTATCTGATTCATGTATTTTTACACAAATTGCATAAATCTTTAATACTTCAAATTTGAGTGCAAAATAAGCTTTTTAGAGAATGTTACATTATGTTGTTGCAAGTCACTCTTCCCAACGGCAGATGCCCTTCGTCAGTGGAAAGGTTTCTATTCCTTTCAATTAGGGATTTTTTAATTTCATCTGTACATTTTTTCCCCACATGGGGAAAAAATTTGGCAATGAATACTACTACACATGGGGAAATTATTTAAAGATATTATTTTTCATAGAAGCTATTTTTACTTCTGTTGAAAAATAGTAGGAACATTTAATTCTATTTATTTATGAATTTTCATCAAATGTTTTCACTAACACCTATGTAATTTAAAATACTGGTGGAAATTAATATTATTTTTGGTAGAAATATTTACTTATGTAATGAATTTATTATTTTCATGTTATATATACTTCCTTGCCTAATATTTATTCCAGGGTTAAGGGTAAGAAATCAGCAATGTATTTAATGAGGTTATCTCATATGTATATTGCAATAATAAAATTAAAGAGATTTGGTTTAACATGAGGGCAATAGCAGATGTGGAAGAAAGTTTTTTCATTCTTAATTATCTTATACATAAAAATGTAATTTGAAAATAGTTATAATTTTAAGCTTATCTTATTGTAATAGAAATTTATTTCTGTAATAAGACATAAAGAGAGTACTTCATAAACCATTGTAATATATTTTAATATATATGGGAGCAGGTGTGAATTTTATTACAGGTTTCAATTCATTCTAAATTGCCTTTTAATGTTCAGTGACCCATTTAGTTATTTATTTTAACTGAACATTTCTCTTAGATATTATTCAGAATTAGTAAAACCCATGAAATGTAAATGCTATTCATTTTTTATAAAAACTCACTGATTACCACTTCACCATCAGTTAACACAAACTGGGTCATGCAGTTCTTGAAACACCAAAAAAAGATGGGCTACTTTGGTGGTTTAGAGTGAGAGACCTCAGCTAAAATTACTTCAGGGATTATTATTTAGGACTGATGCTATCATCTATTTTTTTTTTTTTGTATTTACAATGAAAAACAGAAATTTTTATTTTAGAATTATTTACAAAAACAATATTGGTTTTTAAACCATAATACACACATGCACATACACATACAATTGTCTGAAGAGAGTATTTTTATTTGTACTGGAAGAGCATTTACATATTTCAATATTCCTTCTCCTAGTTCAATAGGAATTATACTGTGCCTTGTGAGATCAGCATAAGAGAGGATAATCCTTTTAATATGGAGAAACATGTATTACCACATCTCATACATCACCATTGAGTTTCTTATAATTTAATGATAGCCTAGCATGTGGATGAAATAAGTATCATGAAACAAGTTTGGGTTATACTATGTGTAGCTTAGACTTGACAGCATAATTATAAAGTGAATATGTGAATGTCAGGTCTTGAGTTCATCAACTCATTAACCATATTAAGTCTGTGAAGTGTCTACAGCTTGGAGACAATGATACTGTAGGTCTCTGAGAGGAGTGATGACTGGACAAGTATCTCTATTTGGCTTTTAATCCAATTAAAGTCATGAACAAGCAGATTTATTAAATTAAGACATTAGTGGAGATTCATAATTTTTTCTAGTATATCAAAAAGTTTGATAGAAATTGTACCCACAGTAAAACTGCACAAACCAACTATAAAGGTCAATGTGTTTGCTTGTAGTTGGAACCATTTAAAATTACTTATGTTCACACGCTGAAAACAATGAATACTGAAAACTGAGACAGCAAATTTCTTATGACTTGAGTAATGTAGTTTGATGGGAAAAGCCTTGCAAAAACAGGGGAAAATAATAAAAGTGGTCCTTAGAGAATAACAAGTAAAAAAATCTTTGAAAATTAAAGTTTACAGCGAATGAAACCTAACCTTGATGTATTTTTACATTAGAAATATAACAGGTTTAGGTAGATAAAAATCAAGTAAAAATGGAAAGAGCAAAACAATGATGGGTTTCCAGAAAAAGGTGCAGCACACCAGAAGAGTTTTCACAAATCTACTTAATTTCTACAATTTCTTGGTGTTTACATCACAATTATTACCACTGTCTACCATACTTTAGGATTATAATTAGTTCTGAGTTTAATGATTGTATATAGAAGTCTTTTGGAGCCCAAAAGACAATTTTTAAGAGAAGTGATTTATTATTTTTGTTTTACTACAGTGTTATCTTTGTTAAAAACAAGGTGTCTTTTGGAAGGGATCATGACCACTTTTTATAAAATTGAATATATTAGCTTATTTTTAGGTGGAGTGAAAAATGGTAGCCATTCTGTGACCCAACCTGTTAGGTAAAAAAATCACAAAAGTGCCATCAACTTGGGAAATGAACACTGATTGGTGTTTCCTGACCTTGGGTGCAATTTTTTTAATGAATATTATATAGAAAGCATAGTACTATTTTAACACTGATACTTTGATCGGATAGATATTTTGACTTTGCTCTTTTTAAGTATATTTTTGATTTTTGTTTGTAAAACCAAAAATATTTTAATTTGAACTATGTTAACACCAATAACTGTTCATCAAGAAAGTATTTTCCAAAGTAAATTACAATGAGATAATGTAATTTTGTGATTATTTTTTATGATGTCCAGCCATTTAAAATGGGTTTTACTAGCATTTTTTTTAAAAATCTGGATTAACATCTGTATATGAATATTTTACAATGACATTTTTTCCATTGATAAGTTTTTGTTCTTGTCAAAATTTATTGTTACCATTATAAATTATTTCTGTCTTTTTCTGCCATAGTCATCATGTATTTCAAAAAGTATTTTTCATGTTCGTATTGTACATTTATATTTTATCAATTTTTTTCTAACAATTTTTAGTTAACAAGAAATCTTATGTTTATTGTGTGGTTTTTACTCTCACTTTGATGATATTCAGCAGTCTTTACAATTAACAGGGTAGTAATTCTTCTTCTCAAGAAGTTTACATTCAAAAAATTGATTTTTAATCATTTTATATTAAAATCATTATTTTTGGTAAATATTATTATTTGAAATATGTGAATTTAAGGTTTATCCAGTATCCAGGTGACCCTCCTTCCTTCTTGTTTTCGTACTGCTGTAATAGATAGTAAAAGGTCTCTTTCCTTAGTTCACCCTGAATCACTGTAGGCCCCAAATTGCACATCTTAAATAATGAACAGTTGATCTGTATTACTGGTGGATTTGCGAATTTGTCTATTTGCAAAAAATCATGTGTAACTCCCAGATCAATATTTGCAATACTTTGCGAATTCAGGAACATTTGAGTCACCTCAGGTGCACATTCCTAGCTGAGGAGGAACAAGGGGACTGAGCCTTAGTGTGGCAACTCTCATATGGTAAATAGTGTCCTTTTTGTCATCTACTTAGTACCAGGTTTGAGGGGTTTTTTGCATTTTTGTGCTTTTTGTTGGTGAAGAAGCTGTTTGCAATGGTCTGGTGCTGGAGTGCTGTCCAGTGTCCCTAAGCACAAGAAGGCAGTGGTGTGCCTTGTGAGGAAAATGCAGGTGTGTTAGATAACCTTCCTTCCGGAACGAGCTATAGTGCTGCTGGTCACGAGTTCAGTGTTAGTGAATCCAAAATACATACTAGATCTGATGTGTGAAAATGAGAAACCAGCATAAATCAGAGTTGTGCATTGAGAGATTGACAAAAATGCCGTGAGCAGAAGCTTGAAGGAACTTAACCCTGGATTTCCCCTGGGAGCAATGTTTCTGTATACGCAAATTGTGTTTACAGTGTTTTTATTACATAACTACTGTGATTTATGAGAGTCAGATTTAGGATAAGATTCTGTAAAATGTTATACGCATTTAATTTTCTCTGAGTAATCTATTCCTGATACAAATAAATTCCTGATATATTAGAACAAATAAGAATATTGGTATTTTTAGGGCTTCCCTGGCAGTCCAGTGGTTAAGACTTCATGCTTCCAATGCAAGGGTCACAGGTTTGATCCCTCGTCAGGGAACTAAGATCCCACGTGCTGCACGGCTAAAAAAAATCAAAAAAGAATATTGGTAATGTTTAATGGTATCATAAGTAGGTAAATGAATCACTACATTTGGAGATAGTTTTCATCTGGAAAAGCTAATGGGCATTTTTAATTATTTTAGACACCTATGTATTTATTTAAAATGATTAATTAGATGTGGATATGATACTCATTTGAACCCTTTGTAAATCTACTTACCAATAAAGTAAAATGATTCATTTATTTAGAATCATTATAATAGCAGTTTTTGACAGATCTTTATTTGGTATTTAAAGTGTATGTGGAACAATGTATTCAATTCAGCATTGTTAAATGGGCACTAATATGGTTATTTGTATTAATAGCTTATTCATAGTATTTAGTAAATATTAAATTGGCTTTCAAATTTAGGTAGCTAATGTGACATTTGTGATAAATTACTTTTCAAGTGAGTTGGTAATAATTAGAGGATATACTGAATAATTTATTAGCAAAAGGGATCTTCATTTGAGGCAATTTGTATGGGAAGAATAACCTCCATTGACATACTCAATCCAGAGATTAGGTCCTCCTTGTATATGCCATCAAAATAATTGAAGATTGTATCATATATTTAGTATTAGATTGGACTGATATATGTGGTTGCTGCCAGAAAAATAGCATACGTCTTATGAGTTGTAATCAGCATCTTTAATAATATAGTCCCATTGCTAAAAAGTACGATTCATAAACTTATGCTAATTATTGTATTTATAAGCAGTGCAAATCATTCACTCTTCTCTCATACCAAGTACACTAAATGAGTAGAGTATAATGACATTCTACATGACACAGATAGTCTACATTTCAAATTATTTAATCATTCTGGAAAACATTCATTTGCCATGCTTTCGTCTATTACATTTTTGAAGAAAACAGTTATCAAAGGTTTATGGAGTTATTAAAGGTAATAAATATTCCATTAAAATAGGATGTAGGCTTTGCTTAAAGCAGGTTTAGAAAAAATTAAAATGTACACACATCCGTCTGCCTGAGAATATTTTTTTCCAAAGCATTCAAAAAAAAAAAAAATGAAAGCGGGTTTTTTGAAGGCACTCTTATCAGTCAGTCTAGGGTTGTTTCTCTTACTAGCAATGGGGAAGTAATCATTGTACCTGGGGCCTAGATCATTAAAGATCTAATAAGCAAGCAGAATTGTTAAGACCACTTATTCCTTGTTAAGGCAACTATCTAAATACACCAGAGGACCTGCTATTTTGGTATCAGTGAGGGCTATGGCAAACCAGTCTTTTCTTAGCAGTCTTCCCCAAATGACTTTCTCTTGAGCTCTTTCAAAGAGGACGGTTTTATCCCTGGCACTTTTCATCCACACCTTTCTGTGCTCATCTCTCTTCTGTATCAGAATGGTGTCATTTAACTACTGATTTTCTCCAATCATCATATATTTAGTCCTCATTATATGCTCAGAAATGCACTAGGACAGAAAATTATGTGAATAAATATATCAGAAGTAGTTTTCTAAAAGTGGTTTTCCAAGAATACAGAGGCCAAGACTAGTGTTGGCTCTGGAATTAAATGACTGTATTTCTTGCTCTGGAATTTTTAGAAGTGACTTTTGACAATTTTTCATAACGTTTAAAAAAGTTTGTTCACAAAATAGCCTTAAAAAGAAAAAACTTTAAAGGATGTATTTAAGCTATGTTTATTAAAACTTTACATTGAAGATATTGCCAGTCTAAAGCCTTTATGTATAGTGTGTGGAAGAGTTCTGAAGCAAGCTGTCACTCAAAAATTCCTCAGTGACCCTGGCGTGAGCTGACCTTTAAATATGGTACTGAAACCGCCACATTGACTCATGTATGTGAGGGCATCTTTAACTTTAATGGCAAATGAATCACCTGGGGAACTTGTTAAAATGCAGTTTCTGATTCAGTAGGTCTAGGTAGGGCCTGAGATTCTGCATTTCTAAAAGGCTCTACAGACTACAGTGTGGGTGGCAAGAGCTAGCTATGAAAGTGATTAGACACATGTAAGTTGGCGAGATTCACTGAGGATATTACAAATGCTGCCATGCGTGAAAGCTGGACAAAGCTATATTCCTTCTAGAAAGGACAGAATGCTAAAACTCAGAATGGCTCTGAATGGAAGCCATTAGAGTTGAAGAAGATATATCCTATGGGACTAGCTGTTGACAGTACTGCTACCAAGACAAGTTATCACCATGAGAGAATCATCTACAAGAAATACAGGGGCTACCGTGAATGGGTGCTGACAGTGAATCTCATAGCCAGCACATCTATTGAAAGTACCTTATTGTAGAAAGATAACATTCTGATCGACCAACACACTATGAGTCCCTTTTCACACCTGTTATTAGGGTAGTGTGTTGATTTTTCGCTATGCTAACTAATGAGGAGAGAAAGTAACATTTTTCTATTGGGAAATGTATTGAGATGGATCAAAGTTTAGGCTGGATATCTGATTTTAACAAACAGATATGCACCAAATAAAAGTGTTGCTTATCACTTTGCTAACATATTAAACAACATTTAAATTAATTGACATTGCTGTTTTGAAACGTTTATCTGAAATGAATAAGAATCTGGTACTCCCAACTTTAGCTCCAGGGTTAAGCAAGATGTTAGCACTCAGCTCTTTACCTTTTCACACAGTTTTAACTTTCCTAATCTAATAAACAGGGCTGAGGAGTGACAAAATCTACTTCTTCAGACTTAGAAGGCCTTTCTGTATTCCTGTCAGTGTTTCTCAATGAGTGAGTATACTCTTGGTCTTTGGAAATGTCAGTTGTTCCTGTACAAAACTTTCCTACAAACTGCAGAGCTATTAGCATCCCTGGCTCCTTTGTACTAGGCATCGAGGATCCAAGTCATCTGGAGCAACCATTCCTGCTGCCCTTCCTGATTTCCACGCACTGGGAGTGAGCACTGATGCCCGCTGAAAGCCATTCTGTTGTTAATACAAAATGTCTATGTAGGTTAGGGATTTTTAATTTTTGAATTCTCTTATATTGGTTGAGAGCTTGTAATAATCTTAACTTTGTATGAATGTTTTAGATTATAATTTCACAATTCAGGGTTCTAGGTTTTGAATTGTGCCTACACAACTGTTTGACCTCAGACAATTTGCATTACCTTTTCTTGGTCAATTTCCAAATTTTTAGATGTGGATGTAAAAAAGTATCTCATATTCTTTTTAATATATTATTTGAGGCAACTTTAGACTTATTGGAGAGTTGAAAACTAGTAAAAAGGGTCCGTGTATACCCTTTGCCCAACTTCTCCTTATGTCAACAACTTACATAAGCATGATACATTTATCAAAATTAATAAATTAATATTTGTACAAAAATATTAACTACACATACTACAGTACTACTATTTGAATTTTACCATGTTTTCCACTAAGGTCTTTTTCTGTTTCAGGATATAAATCAGTATCCCACGTAGCATTTCTTCCTGTCTCCTTAGTCTTCTCCATTGGGGAGCAGGATGGCTCTTGTGTCCTTTTGACATTTCCTCATCTCTTTTCTGAGTAATTTTTAAATTTCTGACACCACAAGATATTCCAGGTTCATCTGTATTTTCCTTCAGATCAACTGCTCTCCTAAGTATGGACATTTAGCTTATTTCCAAATTTTTGCAATTACAAACAATACACACATAATTTTTGTATGTATTATTTTTATGTTTTCGAAGGTATGCCTTCATGGTAGATCCCTAGAAGTGGGATGCCTGGTCAGAAAGTAACAGTGAGTGTGTATATATATTTATTGACAAACGTGTATAGGTATTGACAAATTTCCCTCCCAGACTTTTAAGCTGATGATCATTTTCACCAGCAATATATAAGACTGCCTTTACCCAAATTCACCAACATCACACTTTTCATTTTTGCCCATCTGATAGATAAGAAATTATATGTTAGTGTTGTTTAAATTTGGTTTCCCTAATTATGATTGAGTTAGAACTTTTTACCTCTTTGAGGGTCACTTTAAAATATGTATTTATGACTTGTTCATGTACTTAGTCCATTTTTCTACCTGGTTTTTATTAGTCTGTCCTTTAAATTTCAGGGATTCCTTATATAATAGGGGTTTTAGCCCTACAACCATGGTATATATTACACATATCTCCTTTCTGTTTTTCAGCTGTCTTTTGATTTTGCTTGTGGCATGTTTTGGATGCATTTTCTAAAATGTGGAGTCAAATATATCAGTCTTCTCTTTTACTGTTTCTGAATTTGCGTTGTCCTTAGGAAAACTTTTCTATCCCAAGTTCAAAGAAGAATTCACTCACCTTTTCTTCTAGTACTTGTATGGTTTCATTTTTACAAACCTCTTTTAAAGGGAAAACCATTTCTGAAAATATATGAACATTCATTTAGATTAAACCTTTGAATTATTGGTCTTTTTACACAGAATGTTTCATGCTTCCTGTTTTTTTTCTTTTTAAAGACACTACTTTCTTAGGGCAGTTTTAGGTTCACAGCAAAAGTGAGCAAAAGATCCAGAGTGTTCTCAGGTACCCTCTCTCCCCAAAAGCCCACAGCCTCCGCCACTGAAGACGTCCTCCACCACAGCAGTGCATTCATTACAATAGCTGAACCTACACTGACTCATCATTATCACCCAAAACGCATAGCTTACATTAGGATTTACTCTTGGTGTTGTACCTTTTACAGGTTTTGACAAATGTATAACGATAAACAGCTACCATCATAGTGTCATACACAGTAGTTCCACTGCCCTAAAAATCTTCTGGGCTCCACCTACCCATCCTCCCTCCCCTCACCCCCTGGAAACCATCATGTTCTTTTACTGTCTCCATAGTTTTGCCTTTTTCAGAACGTTGTAGAGTTGGAATCATAGTATGTGGCCTTTTTAGATTGGCTTCTTTCTCTGAGTGTTTCCTCCATGTCTTTCCATTACTTTATAGCTCATTTCTTTCTAACGCTGAATGTATTCCATTGTCTGGTTGTACTGCGGTTTATTTGTCCATTCACCTACTGAAGGACATCTGGTTGCTTCCAAGTTTTGACAATTATGATTAAAGTTGCTGTAGATAACTGTCTGCAGGTTTTTCTGTGGACATTAGTTTTCAGTTCATTTGAGTAAATACTAAGGACCATGATTGCTGGATTGTATTGTAAGAATATGTTTAATTTTGTCAAGGTACGGCCAAACTCTCTTCAATGCAATGAATGCAAGTTCCTGCTGTTCCACATCCCTCCTAGAATTTCATGTTGTCAGTGTTTTGGATTTTGGTTATTTTAATAGGTGTGTAGTAGTGTCTCATTGTTGTTTTCATTTGCAATTCCCTAGTGACATATGATGTTGAGCATCTTTTCATATGCTTACTTGTCATCTGCATATCTTCTTTGGTGAGGTGCCCACCTCTTTCCCCATTTTTATTTAGGTTCTTCATTTACTTATTGTTGAGATTTAAGAGTTCTTTGTATATTTTAGTTAACAATCCTTTATGAAATATATGTCTTTTTACATTTTCTCCCAATCTGTGGCTTGTCTTCTCATTCTGTTGATCCTGTTTCTTTCTAAACTTAGCTATGGGTAATTATTTTTTTATCTCATATTAAAAGTGAAAAAGTAACTTTCTCAAATATAAGCAAAAATATAAACTGTAAGGGAAACCATCTGTTTCTTAGTTTAATGATATGTCTGCTAGGTTACACTGTACCCTGACACATAATTGGATTTCACTGTTAACAATAGACTCCTAACAGATTGTATATTTTCTAGTTTAAGATCACTGAACCTGACATCATATAAATATTCATCAAAAATAAATATAGGACAGAAAAAAGGAAGACATGCAGGGAGCTAAATTTCCTATGGAATCTATTTTTGTTTTTATCAGTCTTCAAATAGTTCACTTTTAGTATCAAAGAGAGAAGTCTGTTTATAGATCCCTGAATGCTTTAAAAGAGACTCTGCTTTTAACGTGAGTAGTGAGATGGATAATTTTCTAACTGTGAAATCGCTAACTAGTTTTTGACCTTGGGGACCACTTAAAACAAGTACCCTCTGCTCTCCTGGTGGGCTTGGAGCAAAGCAGCTGTATTTTGCACAGCACACTGAATCATAATGGGCCATGTGCTGCTATGAATATTCATAAAACTACCATATTCTGCCTGCCCCAAGATGATTCCAGTGGCTGCTGCTAGATGGATTTGAAATATCACTTTTGTAGTATCCTTGAAAAGAATACACACATCACGAAAAATAGATCTGGAGCCCAGGTAATTCTGTCCTTAGTGTGCACTTCAGAACTCTCCTCCAAACAATTTTGCCCTGTAGCAACGGCACAGAAATCCATTGTAATGACAGAGATGAGAGGTTTAAACTTTCTGAGAATCTTAAAATAGGCTAAATTAAAATCTAAGTGGTCACTGTGGTACGGTTCTACTGACTGGCATACTTCCTCATATGTGAAAAGAACTGATCTAATTTTGTATAAGCAGAAGCGGTCACTGGAGGTTGTGATTTCCTGATGATACATTTAACCAAAATTATATCTGCTTTCAAATTACTACCAAAGATACTGGGACACTCTTGATAAGGCAGATGATTATATTTCAACACAGACATTTTCACCTACGCTTTCAAGTTAATTCAATACTGCTCATTACACTCCTGACCCTTTATGTTAGGCTATGCTGACTATAAAGCCTATTTCTGCACTTTGTTTTTTTTTTTATTCCACAGTGGAGATTGAAATCAAATAAGCATAGCCCACATACTTGCATGCTAAGGCATCCTTGAGATGCCTTTGCAGAAAGGATCATGATTGCTTGTGCATTCAACTGCTCTCATTGACAGAATGTTAGGTTGTTAGTATAGATCCTTGCTGGGGATTGATCCTTGCTGTGTATCTTGGCTTCGTCATATAACCGTGGCCTTGCTGCACATTCACAGTGGCACCTCTGTTGACAATGACTGGCAGATTCTTGTTTCCTTTCTGCTTCAATGTTACACATGTTGAATAGATGGATTTATTTTTCACATTTTCCTTTTTATTTCCTTTTTGTTCTAAAGGAGTTCTGGATTATATTATGTTACTATTTTATTATATATGTTATATATACATAATATATGTTTTACATTATGTTGTTCACATTATTATGTTCCCTTTTGTACACAATAGTTGCTCTGTTTACTATGGTAAGGGAGAGGATTTCGGGGTGAATTCAGTAGTATTGCATCTCAAGTTCAGAATCTGATCCTCATTATTAAATGCACATCAAAGTTATTTTCTGAGTCTCTGCAGAAGGAACTGAGTCCTGGGGAATTTCCCTAACTGCCCAAATTCATAAGAGTCTGATACACTAAGAGTAATATCAGTTTCTTAATCTAATATTTGAGAGTCTGTGTAACATTTAATAGACTACTCATGGAATCATTTTTTCTACATGGCACATAATATTTTATGGATTCTTTTTTGCCTGTCAGTGGAAGAGCAACTTATCCTGATAAATAATATATTCAAGAAGCATCATCTTGAATGAAATCCCCATTCTGAGGGACAGTCCTGGAGATAATTTGTTGTATTTTTTTCTATAGACTTTATTCATGACAGAACATTTTGTCATTGTAACACTAAATTAAGAAAGCTATTAAATCTAACTTAAATTATATTTTGTATGTTAACTATGTTGATATTGAAACTACTGTACACATTTTAATAGAGACATATTCAACAAAAATTTCTTAGGATGAGTACTTTCAGAGAAGAGTTCTCATCAGTGGATACATGGGGGAGAAAGAGTGTTGCAAGTGAAGAGTATGTTAGTTTTCTAACAGGGCTGCTCTAAAAAGAACCACATGTAAAGTGGCTTAAACAACAGTGATTTCGTCTCACAATAGTTTTAGAGGTGAGAAGTCTGAATCAAGATGTCAGCAGGGTTGGTTCTTTCTGAGGGCTGTGAGGTAGACTCTGTTACACAGCATCGTCCTAGCTTCCAGAATCCTCCTTGTGTCTTCATGCGATCTTTCATCTGTACATATCTATCTCTGTGTCCAACTTTCCCCTTTTAAAAGGATACCTGTCATATTGGATTTGAGGCAGCTCTAATGAACTCATCTTGACTTGATCATCTACAAAGACCCTATTTTCAAATAAGGTCACATTGAGAGGTACTGGTGAATAGGACTTCAACATCTGTTTTGGAAGACATGATTCAACCCATAACAAAAGGTCTATAATCTGAAGATGAAAATTTCTGTAATTCTACAAACCCCATGGGTCATTGTAAGACTGATTTTTTTAACACCCCTTTAGAAGCTGATATTTGGATAAGAGGGCCTCTAAGTTATTTTACCCTTATCTAGAAATGACATCAAAGGAATGATAAAGTCTTTCTAGTATGAAAATATTTTTAAGTCATGTAATAGAAGTATTAGATTATCAGAAATAGAATTAATTATAGAAATAACATGAACGTGAACGTGACAGCAACCAAGAATTACTGAATATATAGTAAAGGCCAGCTATTGTGCCAAGTATTTCATCTACATTTTTATAAAATTATGTAACAAAATAAAACCTATGAGATAGCTACAGTCCCCATTTTACAAATTTGAAAAATAAGACTCAGAAATGCAAAAAAAAAAAAAAAAAAGGATTCAAGGTAACACCCTTAGTAATTGGCAAAGCTGGAATGCAAATTAAAATTTTTCTAGTTTAGCATTTCTTGGACCTCACACTAAATCAGGCACCTTCTTTCCAAAGCTAAAAGTGCAGTGATAATCTGAGTTTAAGCCCAGGCTATGTCCACAGTTTTCATCTGGTCAACTGCCAAAAAGGGAAAGCAAATCTCCTTTAATGAGTGAGGAGTAGCTTCCTGTGTGAAGACCCAAGCTGGTTCTATTTGTAGGGCTATTGACAAGCTTTTTGTAAGGATGCTTCCTATGATGAAGGGTGAGGGTGGTGGAGAGGCACAGGCACAACATCTGATCTAGATGCAAAGCCTTAATATGTCATCTAGGAAGAGTGATTCTGAGGACCAAGTGGTCACATGAATATGTCACTGAGTGTACAGTGGTGGTGAGTAGTAGAAGTAAGAATTAAAAGAATGCTTTCACCAAACAAAATCTATAAAATATTGGGACACAAAGGTTTTGAATTTAGAAAAGAGATGCTCCAGGGCCAATGTATCTATTATACAATGCTATTCAGATAGTATTCTTTGAGAATAAAGTGGGTAAGTAAATAGTACTGAAGTGGGAAACATTGAGCAGGGCTGCATATGGATCCAATATTTTGTTTGGAAAGAGAACAAGGACGTTCATGACTGTGGCCTAACATGGAATTTGTTTAAAAGGTAGTAAGCAGACCCTGGAGTGCTGTTTAATGTGATAAAGTCAGTAGACCTCTATGCAGCACTCTTTCTCCCCAGCAGGCTTCTTGCTCTGATTGGATTGCAGGGACCTCCTGACAGGACTTACTCTGCACCCTGTGAAGAGCTAAGGAGCCATCAGGGAATATGTCTATTCACTTGTATGTGTTAGTCTGGGATATAATATGCTTGTTTGCATGGCAAATATAATCAATCCTGAATGAAAGCCAAGTGGTCATTGGCATTAATCTTTGAACTCAGATTAACCTTTTTGTTCCCGGCGAGTGTAAATGGAAAGAGATATTCTCGTAAGTATCAGGCTTAGCTTTGTCAGTTTAGATCTCAAGTGCATATATAGAGGTATAGGGAAGAAGTGAAGGACAAACAGACAGTAGGGTGGTGATAGAACAATAGAGGAGATGGTGGTGTTGGCCACGGCATCACCCAGGATCATGGAGTCATATCCAAGGCTAGAGGAGACCAAAATCCTTAACCGGCCAATGCAGAGGTTGGTGGAAAAGCAGTGACAGCAGTGGCAGTGGATAAGCAAAGCAGCATCCAGAAAGTTCATAAGAAAGATGCTAAACCTCTGTGACACTAGGTTTTTGACCCTCAAAGACACTAAGAAAATATTCTAAGAACACCAATGAGCTGAGAAAATTCAAATTACTGTTGTTGTTGTTCTTACTACCTCATGCATATAAATAGCCTCTGTGCCTGAGCATAATCATGGAGTTAGTTCTTCCCAAATTTTTTTTGGCTTTTTTAGTTATCAGATTCAACAACTGCCATGGGCTTAGCTAATATCACTATTTTATGAATATTTATAGATTTCTCCTCTCAGTTCTGCAAAGCCAAGATTCATGGTTCAGTCTTTTTAGATAGATTATGCAGTAATTAAAAGGTGGCTCGAATTCACTGACTGATGCATGAGGTCCAGTGTTACAGTTTTACTCTAGAGGAAGTTGGCAACATGTAGAGAATTGTAGTTAAACTGGTCTCTTGGTATCAGGAAAGTGTCTGCCATGTGGTCTTCTTTTGTGTTTTCTTAATATGGATCTTCGTTTTAGCCAGTGGCAGTGGCCATATATAAGAGGTACTTGGCAACAGAGTACTACAGATGGTGATCCCTGAATCTGCTTTTTAGTAGCAAGAGCATCTGGAGTCTTATGCTTTCCCTATTGACATCTTCTTAGCATCTGTATACCATCTCTGGTCGGTCTACTGTTGTAACTGTTACTAGTTCCATAGCAATTCTTTCATTTGGAATGTACTTTGGTGTTATTTGTAGGCTCCCCTTCTTTTTTTCATTTTTTCACCCCATTTGCAACTATTCTAACATCAAAAAGAAAATTCACCTCTATGAGCATGTGTGTACTTTGGAACTTGAGATGGTACATATATGTACATTTTCTGTATATGTTAGGTAAGCTGACTTATCTTTCCTAACATGACCTTTTATGGCGGACCTTGTCAATTATGTATCCCAAAGAGATGGTTGTCGATGATTAAGAAATAGTGCAAAGTCTTTCATTACGTATGCTTCAAAACATTGCCAAGATAAAGCCTGGGGCTTCCCTGGTGGCGCAGTGGTTGAGAATCTGCCTGCCAATGCAGGGGACACGGGTTCGAGCCCCGGTCTGGGAAGATCCCACATGCCACGGAGCAACTGTGAGCCACAATTCCTGAGCCTGTGCGTCTGGAGCCTGTGCTCCGCAACAAGAGAGGCCGCGACAGTGAGAGGCCCGCGCACCGCGATGAAGAGTGGTCCCCACTCGCCGCAACTGGAGAAAGCCCTCGCACAGAAACGAAGACTCAACACAGTCATAAATAAATAAATAAAAGAACGTGAATTTCTTTAAAAAAAAAAAAAAAAAAAGATAAAGCCTGACGGAGTTTTTAACTGCACCAGCTACTTTTTTTCTAGCTGCTACAGTATCAAGGGTAGTCCTTCTTTAATTAATCTCTCCGGTTGTTCTAACTCATCTTTCATTGTGGGTTATGTGAGAGAATGAATGAATGAATGCATTTAGTTTATTATATGTTTAAAAGCATATATTGATTGCTTTTACTTATTGCTATTAGAAAAATCAACTCGTTTCATTAGTAGTGATTTAATTTTCTCTTACATATTTAACTTTATATTTTAATAAATTACTATAATTGGATTTTGTTAGATGTCTAAAAATATTAAATTCCGTTTTTTTTTTACCCAAGAGACATATTAAAATGACTCAAGATTAGTATGTTTTATCTTATAAGCCCCAAACAAATACACGTTAAGCCTCATAGAAAGCCCAATAATTTGAGTAACAGAGAATCTTGGTTCGGCAGATGGCTTCCTCTGTTGAACTAAATAAGCTGTTGAACTAAAGTAAGTCACTTAAATATCTTAGCCTCAGGTTTTGCTTCACTAGGCTGGCTGAGTGAGTAGAGGTCTAAGGCCTTTCGTGATGTTTGGCCTACTGTGCAAGATTAATATTCTAATATCCTAAAGAGAGTTCACTTCTTATAAGCATATATTTCCTAGAAAATGTGGAATATTTCTTGGAAAACTGCTGCAATGAATTATGTACCTTTCCTATTTTTATCTTTAATTCCATTACTTTCAAAGATCTAAAGCTTTTGCATAAAAATTAGTTAATCTTTTGAACACAAACTGCTTTGAAACTAACATTAAACTATATTTCACTAGGGGTAATAAATATAAAGACTGATTTGTTCTAATCTTCTTGTTATATTTCAAAATATATTTCTCTCTTGCTTTTGGGAAAATAACGGCATAATAGTTCATATCTGTATTGGTTTTCACAGTAAATTTGTCTGAGCCCTTAATTTATACCAGTGTGTAGGCTGACTCAAAGGCTGCCTAGTCAGCACAATACAAATGAAAAATAATAATATTAGAGCCTTCAATTTCTTCACACCATTGTATCTAATATAAATCTTATGTAAAATAAAGAATCCTTTAAATTCTTGTAAATTAATCGCAGATTCATATATAAAGTAGGCAGAGAAAAAAAATTAAACATTTTATGGCACAGTGAAATGCACTTCTAAATTGACTTTGCATTGTTGTGGGAAACACACCTCCTGAATGCCGTATCAGAGTTTATCACTGCTGATAATTTAGAATGCTCACATAATTTATAAAAGCATGTACGTAGATGCTGTACTTTGTCATCTAAACTGTTTTTAGAGATAACATCCATCTGGATATCAAAAGCTATTTTTGTATGAGATTTAACATTAGGGCAATGCCTGCCTTATCGTTTGTTATTATCAACAAACATTACGTTTGTTGCACCTGATTTACTTGAGCTGTATCTCCAGTTAGGGGTAAAGTAATATAAGTAGAGTTCATAGTTTATCTAGACAATGCCATGATTATTTTAACTGGAGAGAGTAAACATCTACTTACCATATGCTGAAGAATAAATGTTTTTGTGTGCCGTATAAGAATATATACAACTGATAATTTGTGATAATGTAACATTATTATTTATATATTTATATCAGAGTTTACATCTCAGAAGAACTTATATAATGAATAAACAGTTAAAAAGAAGGTAAACATTTCCTTCTTTATTGACTGCATGGAAATCACATGAAGATGATAAACGTAATTTTTTACTGTAAAATTGCATTAGAAAAACAAATCTGAATCCAAACATGAATGCAATTAGTAGACATGATAGATAGGAGGAATTGGGAGATGGGGATTGACGTATATACAGTATTGATACTATGTATAAAATAGATAACTAATGAGAATATACTGTATAGCACAGGGAACTCTACTTAATGCACTGTGGTGACCTAAATGGGAAGGAAATCCAAAAAAGAGGGCATATATGTATACGTATAGCTGATTCATCTTGCTGTAGAGTAGAAACTGGCACAACATTGTAAAACAACTATACTCCAATAAAAATTAATTTTAAAAAAAGAAAATAAGAAAGAGATTAAGATAAATTTGGGAGTTGGTTCTAAACAGTGTCTTTCACTTGCTGGGTTACTTAGACTTTCAAATTTGTACACATTCGCTTAAAGCTCAATTGACATTTAAGATGAATTGATCAGTCTTACTCAAGTCTAGATTTAGGACTTAAGTACATTAAATCTAAGGAATACCAAAAAATGGAAATAAATATTTTGTTTTACATATATTAAATGACATAAATAGAGGAATTTTGTGGGTGGAAGAAATGTCTTGACTAGAGTTACATGAGTATACACATTTAAAAAACTTAGAAATACGTGCGCAATTAAAATCTGTACATTTTATGTTATATAAATCAAGCTTCAAACTTTTTTTTTTAAATGGAAGGCTCTGACAAATGATGAATTAGATTGGTAGTTTTGTTGGGGTAAATATGTTGCAAATTAAAAGCATTTAGAGTCAATACAATGAAATAAGTGCTAAGGCTTTTTAAAATTTTATTTTAAAATAATTATACATTCTCATGCAGTCTTAAACAATAATATAGAGACAATCCCTGTATCCTCTGCCCATTCCCACCAAAGGCAGCATCCTTCAAATCTGTAAACATCTCACCAAGATATTAACATTGGTATAATCATGATGCATACATTTCCGTTAAAAAGGCATCGGTCATGCTGTACTTTTATAGCTACATCTGTTTCTTTTATTCTCACACCCCCTCCTCAACTCCTGATCTTTTCTATATTTCAATAATTTTATTACCTCAAAAATGTTATATAAATGGAATCATATAGTAGGTAACCTTTAGAATTGGCATTTTTTATTCAACATAATTCTCTGGAGATTCATCCAAGTTTTCGTGTGTATCAGAAATTTGTTCTTTCTTATTGATGAGTAGCATAAATGCATTATGGTGGCATAAATGCATCCCAGCTTGTTTAGCTAGTCACCAGTTGAAGGTGGTCTGAGCTGTTTCCAATTTTCACTATTATTAGCATAGCTGTTGTAAAGCATTACTGTACAGATTTGTGCATGAAGGTAAATTTTCATTTCTCTGGGATAAATACTCAAGAGTGCAATCACTTGGTTGTATGATAACTGCATATTGAGTTTTATAAGAAACTACCAAACATTTTTTTTCAGGGTGGTTTTACCATTTTACATTTCCGCCTTTAATGTATGAGAATCTATTTCTCCCTCATTCTTTCCAGAATTTGGTATTCACTATTCTGTATATAGGCTTTCTAAGTAGATATAAAGTGATATCTCATTGTGGTTTTAATTTGCATCAGGGATAATGATGCTGATCACCTTTCATGTATTCACATGCTATGTGCATATCCTCTTCAATGAAATATCTTTTCATGTGTTTTGCACAGTTTCTAATTGGACTGTTCATTTCTATACTGGACATTTTGGGATATTATGTTATGAGACTATGGATCTTATTTAAACTTTCTCTTTTAGCTAGCTTCCTTTGACACTATCCTGTCCAAGGGCAGGGAGTCCTCACGCTGTTGGATGGGATAGAAGTCTAGGCTCCCCACATGGTCTCTCCAGATTCTCTGTGTAGGGGAGGAAGAACGGGGAGGGAGGGACTCCTTCCTGCCCTTGGTGAGCCCTGGCTAACTTTTGTCCTTCTCCAGCAGCACCGACCAGGCAGTGGGGGAGTTGGTATTTGTCATTACAATCTGGTTTGGGTGGAAGTTCGTGCTCCCCCCTTGGCTTCTGCTGCCCTGGGTGAGACAAGCACCACAGTATTGTATTTTGTTTTTCTTGAGATTCTGACTGGAGTAGAGAAATGATTGCCTAAAATTTTCCCTCTTGCTAGGCTGTTCCTTTCCTGGTCCTTTAGGTATAGAAAGAAAGCTTCTGTGGGAATTTTTTTCTCGTCTGCATCTGTTTTATATATATATCATTTAGATATGAAATATCAAGTAATACTTTAATGTTGTTCTTTAAAGAACTAGAAATATCTGGAAATTAAAGGAATATTTGAGGTAAGATGGTGTTCGTGGCAGTGATATTTGAAAGTATTGCATTTTATATTAAAACAACATCTTTGATTTTAAAATGAAGAGCTTTGAAATGGTAAGGTCAGTGAGAATAGAATGGGCAACTTGCAGTGTTAAAGGTCAGCTTCACCTCTTTGAGTCATGCTTTTACAAAATGTTATTACAGGATTTGAGGCAGCATTTGCAATTTTCAGCAATTTTTCTTGAAAGCTGGCTGTAACAGTTTTGCCTTGAATAATCCTGAACAGCACCGAGTAGACCCTGACAGTTCCTCCACTTATTCCATGATTGTTTTTCAGCGCCTAGTCAATAATCCATATTTAGAGGGGTTTTCCTTTTTATATCGTTAAATTCAAGATACCGCTTGATTTTCATTGCAATTGTTATCACACCAGTGAGACAGAATACAGCTAAACCTAATCCTTTAAACAAAAGCAAATCAATTTTTCTAAAAAATTATAATATAATATAAATAGATTATATATATATTCTTAAATCAGGAGATTAAAAGCAATCACATCAGACTGAAAATTCCTATAGAACTTATTAAAAACCTTAAATCAGTATTTTTCAAACACAGTTTCTCATTAAAAAAAAAAAAATCATTCCCTTTAACAAATGTATAATGGTTAGAGGCAGAACCCATGGGGGGGATTCAAATCCCTTCAACCTTGATGTCATAAAATAGCTCACCATGCCACTAGGCAGGGTTAATCCTTGGCATCTATAAAACTCTGCAGAGGACACTTTGTAAAAGATCCTCTGTCTTAATTATCTCTGGTCTTCTGAGATTTACAAAAATTCTTTTTGGATTGTAAAAGTATTATTAAAAGGAAAAGAAAGTGCCTCTTTCTGAAGTTCATTATAATACCATTGCAGTCAGAAAAAAATGTTTCTTTTCTAACAAATAATAAGCTAAGAGTTTTGTGATAGATAATATAGTGTTGATATAATTACAGTTATGGTTTTCTAATTATTTTAGTATTACAGTCACTGTGTTTTACATTAGACCTAGGAATTTATATAGTATTTGTCTTCCTCTGATTTATTTCATTTAGTATACTGCCTGTAAGTTTCATCCATGTTGTTGCAAATGACAAGATTTTCTTCTTTTTATGACTGAATAACATTCCATTATATATATGTATATATAATGGAATTTTATACACATACGGCTGTTTCTCAGAGAATGTTTTAAATTTTTAAATTTTTTTGGTTTCCAGGTACCTATAAAAATTATGTTTAGTCTACACTGTAGTCTATTAAATGTGCAGTAGCATCATGTCTATAAAACAATGTATATACCTTAATTAAAAAATACTTTATTGCTAAAAAATGCTAACCATCATCTGAGCCTTCAGAGAGTTGTAATAGTAACATCAAAGATCACTGATCACAGGTTACCAGAACAAATATAATATTAATGGAATATTGTGAAAATATGACACAAATACGAAGTGAGCAAATGCTGTTGGAAAAATGGCACCAATACACTTGCTCAGCGCAGGGTTGTCACAAACCTTCAATGTGTAAAATATACAGTATCCACAAAGCATTAGAAAAGGAAGCACAATAAAATGAAGTATGCCTGTATTTACAATACATGTCAATAATTTCATGTAGCTCTACTTCTGTAATTTTTGAGATATAACTTCATACAATGTTGACCAAAGGGCACAAATCCTTATACTGAAATTGTATTTTTCTTTTCATATAATGTACAAAATGTAGAATTATTCTGACTGTTGTAACCATTGTGGAAAGAATTTTTGTATACTTGAGGAAAATTAGGCTTATAAAAGTTAAGTAAATTGGACAAGGTCACATTGTTACATGGTAGAACTGAGTCTTCTTTTCTTAAAAGGACACTAGTCATTGGATTTAAAGCTCAAACTAAATCCAGTATGATCTCATCTCAAAATTTTTACTATAATTACATCTGCAAAAATCATATTGCAAATAGGGTGACATTCCCAGTTATGGGTGGAAAAGTCTTTTAGAGGTCGCTATTCAAATTACTACATGTGTGTAATACATGTAGTGACCCTGTGTGACCTGGCCCGCTCTTACCTCATCTTCTCCACTGTCCTTCCCCACTCCACCCTAGCCATGCTGTTGGCCTCCTTTCCATTTCTGGAAAAAACCATGTAGTGTTCTCCTTAGGGACTTTGCTCTGGCTATTGCCTCTGCTGGAAGATTCCCCAGATAGCCGTGTGCCTCATTCCACTTCCTTCAAATCTTTGCTTAAACCTTACCTCCTACCCTGACAAACATTTTTCAAATTGTAACCCTCCTCAAACTCCATCCTCAACACCAGCATTCCCAATTCCCCTTAGCAGGACCTACTCTACATTTTTATTTTTCATAACATTTATTGCCTCTTAAAACACTAAAAATTATTTGCTATATTATTTTTACCATGTGCATCAGCCCAATAGAATGTAGGTTGCAAAGGGAGAGAGAGATCTTTGTCTGTAGTGTTCACTGATGGACCCCAGGAATGCAGGTTTCTTCAAAGCAAAGTTTGTAAAATGTACTAGGTCCTTCATAACACCTTGGATAATTAGTACCTTACACATAGTTAAATATTCAATAATGGTCTAATCATTGGTGTATTATAAGATAACAGCAGGTTTAGGTATTATTTTTTATGGCTTATTATGAAATAAATGTGATTTTCTATTTTGGAAATAAAACACCTCTTCCCTAACCTAGTTTCCCAACCAAAATTAAAACAAATTTTTTTTACCCTAATTCACAAATCATGTATTTAAACTGTGAAGGCATGCCATAAACTTATAAAAATTATTTTAAATCAACATGTAGAATCATTACATTTTGGTGTGAATTGATGTCCAAGTGTAGGAAATCAACAAGTGAAAGCACTGCTTGTCACTTCATAGTACTATTTCCTTTATGTATGAATTACCAAAGTTGTGTCATCTGCATGACCATCCACGTATCCCCATAAATCGGTCTGACACAAACAACTTGCTCTACTTTTGTTGAATTTCAAACTGAACACATGATTTCATTTTGAATGTATTTTTTAAACTTCAAAGTACCTTTTCAGAGATGAAGAGAAATACATTTTAAACAAAATCTCTAACAATAGAATGGTTTTAACCAATTATTAGTAAAATTACACTTTGTACGTAAAACTCATTAAATGCTGATAGCATACACAAAAACATATTGTATGGTTAATTCCTTCTACATGTAAAAATAATCTACAACCACAGTGATGTACAAAGATATAAATACTGCAACATTTGGCTTCTTTATATGACTGAAGAGGAAAAAATGTGATTAGAAAAGTAACACTATAGATCAATCAAAGCCCCCACATCCTCTCTGAGTTGAAAACTAATTGAAAAATATGCACTGGAGTTAGAGGAGTTAGAATAATAAAGAAATAAGTGCATATATCTATAGATATATAGTATATGCATTTTTACTATTTTGATATATTGACCTTACATATAATATTAATGAAATGCAAAGTTAGAGACAACCGGAAACTTCCTTTATTTTATTTTAGACAATTTTTCCATTCTCCTCATCATCTATTCATTCCCTTCAGGATATATTTCCAAATAATAGCACTCTATTTTAAAAAAACCACCTTGTACACTTTTCTATACATATGCATTGCATCATCTCTGGTTTCCTCCTATTAGAGGGTAATGTTCTTTATCCTGTCTTCTCACATTTCATCCAGAGCCCAGTTTGCATTAATTATTCATTCTCTAGCTTTTTCTTTAGCTCAGAAACATGCTAAAGTTTTCCTAAATTAAACTAAACCAGAAATGGCAAACACATCCTCTTTCTCAACCTTAAGATCCCTTTCATCTCTTTCGCCATCTCTCTGCTTTTCATTACTAAAACTCACCCAAGCATGTTTTCTCTTCTCTGTTTCTCTAACTACTTATTCAACCCTCTGCCATTTGGCTTACACTACCGACACCATAATACATTTCTTTTACGATGGTCACTACCTTCTATTAACCAAATGGGTGGGCACGAATGTTCCCTCACCACCCTATAATAAAATGTCATTCCTGGGACTTCCCTGGTGGCGCAGTGGTTAAGAATCCACCTGCCAATGCAGGGGACACGGGTTCGAGCCCTGGTCCGAGAAGACCACACATGCCGCGGAGCAACTAAGCCCATGCACCACAACTACTGAGCCCACATGCCACAACTACTGAAGCTCACGTGCCTAGAGCCCATGCTCCACAACAAAGACAAGCCACTGCGATGAGAAGCCCGCGCACTGCAACGAAGAGTAGCGGGGAGAGAAAGCCCGCGTGCAGCAACGAAGACCCAATGCAGCCAAAAATAAATTAATTAATTAATTAATTTTTAAAAAAGAAAGTGTGAATTTTGCCTTAAAAAAAAAAGTTGTTCCCACTTGCTTCCCACACCCTGACAATTATCCCTATTCCCCCACTACCTGTTTTATTTTCTCTATAACACATTCAATGTGCCACAAATTTTATTTATTATCCTTTTATAATGTGCCTTTATTTTCTAGAATTGAAGCTATACGAGAGAGGACTATGCCTTTTTTCTGTTCATGACTGAATCTCTTGCATGCAGAAGAGGGCTTAAAACATATTAGACACTCAATAAATAGTATTGAATGAACAAATGAATTCTGGCCCTTACTAGGGAAACAACAAATAGAGTCCTTTATATATTAAATTACAGTTAGAGTTAATAATATTTAGGTACATATTTACTTTAAAATGTCTGAATCTAGGTTCTTCTTTTGGCTTCTTTAGCCTTATTCTCTTTTTGTCCTTCTAATTTGCTGATCTTTCTTTAATAAATGGTAACTGCTAAAAATATCTTCTTTATGTTATTATTATTCCTCACTCTTCATTTAATTCACAGAGACATTTTATTGGCTTAGGCCGACAGTCTTTCTCACTTGTACTACTTTTTAAATTATATATATATATGATCATAAATGTAACTACAGAAACTAAAAAAATAAATCTGGTAAAAATCTTATAAACTCAATAAATAAAAAACTAGAAAATAAAAGCCCTATTTGCAGTACATTTTCAAGATGTACTTCTCAATCTTTTTCACATCATAGTACAGATAAAAAATGATAATATCTATATGCCAAACCAGGATAAACAAGGATCCCATTCTCAGTCAGAAGTGACAGGACCAATGCAGCTGACCTCGTCTTTAACAAGCCACTGTGAGGCTAAGGGAATCCATCTCTTGACATCCTGTGCTATTCATGGAACACTGGGGTGTTTCAGTTCCCTAGTTAGAAAGCTCTGGCTAATATCCTTGCTGTATGAAGATGTTTACAAATTGATTAGAAATAGTTGATTATATAAATATAAATAGATAATTAGACAAAAGAATTAAAATTGGGAAAATTGGTAAGTAATCTTTTGAAAATATGTTGGTATTACTCAGTATGAGTGGTTAAGTTGATAATATGTGTTAATATTAAAATTGTTCATTTTTGTACTAATTAGCTTAATGTGCAATGCTAAATGTATAACGAGTTAGAAATTTTTAAAAAGGTTATCGTCTTTCACAGTATTAAAAAATTCAATTGTAGCATTGATTAAAATACTAAATAATTTGGAAATAAATCAGATGTTCATCAATAAATGAGTGGTTAGATAATAATAGAAGTATCGACATACATGTAAATATGTACCAACATATAAAATGTCAATGTATTGTGTTAAGTAAAAAAATAAGTCAGAGAATGTTATAATAGTCCTAAGTAAAGAATGGATAGTATGAGCTATATGAAATATATATATGCACACATGTGTGTATATATGTGTGTTTCAATATATTCATACAGAAATATGGACCAAACTGTCTTTGTAATGGGGGTGGAAGAATGGAGTATTTTAGATATAAATTTAATTTTCTCATTAGCATATAGTTGGAAACCCAACGTTTACTGAGTGCTGCTGTGTGTCAATCACCTCTTTAAAAGCTTTGCATATATTACCTCTCTTAATCTATAATCTTTGAATATTTTACAAATGTGTCTTTCATTATAATGAGAAAAACAAGCTTTAATACCTAACATTGTGTAGATCATAATCTGATCATAGTGTCTTCTACTCTTTTATTTATTTTTTTAATATATTTTTTATTAAAGTGTAGTTGCTATACAATATTATATGTTACAGATGTACAATATGGTGATTCAAAATTTTTAAATTTTATACTCCAGTTATAGTTATTATAAAATATTGGCCATATTCCCTTTGTAGCTTATTTTATACCTAATAGCTTGTAACCTCTTACTCCCCTATCCCTAAATTGCCCCTTTCCCCACTGGTAACCACTAGTTTGTTCTCCATATCTGTGAGTCTGCTACATTTTTGTTATATTCACTAGTTTGTTGTATTTTTTTAGATTCCACATATAATTGATATCATACAGTATTTGTCTTTCTCTGTCTGACTTATTTCACTTAGCATAATGCCCTCCAAGTCCATCCATGTTGCTGTGAATGGCAAAATCTCATTGTTTCTTATGGCTAATATTCCCTTGTATACATATACCACAGCTTCTTGATCATTCATCTGTTGATGGGCACTGAGGTTGCTTCCACGTCTTGGCTATCGTAAATAATGCTGCTGTGAACATTGGGATGCATGTATCTTTTAGGATTAGTGTTTTTGTTTTTTTCGTATATACCCAGCAGTGGAATTGCTGGGTCATATGCTAGTTCTATTTTTAGGTTTTTGAGAGACATCCATACTCTCCTCTACCGTGGCTGCACCAATTTACATTCCCACCAACAGTGCATGAGGGTTCCCTTTTCTCCACATCCTTGCCAACATTTCTTATTTGTGTTCTTTTTGGCAATTGCCATTCTGACAGGTATGAGGTGATATCTCATTGTGGTTTTGATTTGCATTTCCCTGATGATTAGCAATGTTGAGCATCTTTTCACGTGCCTGTTGTCTGTCTGCATTGGAAAATGTCTATTTAGGTCTTCTGCCCATTTTTTTATTTGTGTTATTTGTTTCTTTGATGTTAAGTTGTATGAGCTGTTTATATATGTTGGATATTAATCCCTATCGGTCATATCATTTGCAAATATCTTCTCCCATCCAGTAGTTTGTCTTTTCATTTTGTTGTTGGTTTCCTTTGTTGTGCAAAAGCCTGTAAGTTTAATTAGGTCCCACTTGTTTGTTTTTGCTTTTATTTCCTTTAAGAGATGGATCCAAAAAAATATATATTACTGCAATTTATGTCAAAGAGTGTTCTACCTATGTTTTCCTCTAGGAGTTTTATAGTATTCAGTCTTACATTTAGGTCTTTAATCCATTTTGAGTTTACTTTTGTATATGGTGTTAGAGAATGTTCTAATTCCATTCTTTTACCCTCCTCTCTCCTTACATTTCAGAACACTGAGTTTTCTGTGAAATTTGTAGTGAGTTGCATTATTTCACATGTCTGTCCCCTTGAAGCCTTTCATTACTTCTCTAAATCAGCATTAACTTATACTATTTACTATCTTATCATTATACACTATAGGTTTTCTGTTTTGCATTTATTATACATTAATGATTCATGAGTTACCTGACTATGAATATATCTGGTATTTAGCAGGGAGGGAGGGAGGTAGAAAAGGAGAAAGGAAGAAAGGAAAGAAGGAAGGAAGGAGGAAGGAAGAGAGGGAGGGTAAGAAAAGCAAAGTAGAATATTAATTGTAGCAGTGTATTTATTGAAAATGTTATTTTTTAATTAACAGTGTCTTCTGAAAATTTAGGAGGATAGAATTTGTAGTCAGAAAAATTCTGGAACACGTGATACCGCCAAGAAAGTGTTTAAATTTGGGCACTGGTGATTACTAAATCAAAGTTAGTAGTATTAATAACTAGGAAAGATCTAGGGTAGCAAAAGCAATTGTTATGTACTTCTGAGTTTGTCTAGGCTGGTCCTGAAAACTACACTAGCTCCTCTACATTTCCCCACGGGCCTTCCTTATTCAGCAAATCCAGTAAGCCTACGCTCTTTTTCTTTAAGCATTATTTTTTTATATAAGAAATATTTTACATTATGCAGAAAAATAACTCAAGATAAATGTGAGTTTTCTTTATAGTTTCCAATTACAGTATTTCAGTCTGCTTTGCACCAATGAGTGCCTGAGGCATCTGTGACACACTTGAAGCTGAAATTCAAAATGAGATTTTCAGTGTTTAAATTAAGTAGTCTGAAATTGCCTGCAAGACAATTTCCATCAAGGGAAGTAACATAGTGTAGCTAAGTCTTGCCTATTAAATCAACTAAATATAAATATATAAATATATGTATATATATTTATATATATATATATATATATATACAGTTATATATAGGTATATATTTATACATGTCCTATCTTTTTATTTAGCATATTAAATCAGCATAAAAATAGCCTAACAGATCCAAATTATTAAACAAAAAACCAAACTGATCTTATTTCTGGAGATTAAATACTTATTCCATGAACATTTATTTTATCTAGTATTTCTGGATGAAGCATAAATCTCATGCACTTTGCCATATTTTGGATTATTTCCTAATGACAGACTTCAGATAGAGTTGTGTTTTCTCATTTTTGAAATTTTAAATTAACTTACTATTAAAAGCATGTGGGTTTTAAGCTTTTGCAGCTGAATGTATATCCAGGAAGTATGAGTAATTAAAAACATACATATAGTTTGCATAACTGAGAGACTTTATTAAAACAAGACTAAAAACTTTGTGGTTAAAAAAGTCTTAGTTCATACATTTCCAAACAAAATTCTTAAAATGTTTCATTATAGAAATCTGAGTTCTAAATAAACTTTTCTACTTTGTGTAATCTATTTTTCCTTTAGATTTTTAAATTTAAGAGATATTTTATTAATTGCTTATTGGGTATCAAGCTCTATTCTGAGCTCTTGGATATATGATGGCAAAAGACAGACAAAAATCCCTATCCTCAGGGTTTATTCCTACACTCTAATTTCTATGAGTCTTTATATTTAAAAAATTATTTAACATTTATTGAAGTATAATTGACATGAAATTTTGAGATATAGAAGTGTGCATCATGGTGATTTGATGTATATACATTGTGAAACATTCCCTCATTTAGTTAACACATCTATCACCTCACACATTTTTCTTTTTCTTTTTCTTTTTTTCTTTTCTTTCTTCTTTTTTCTTTCTTTTTTTTTTTTTTTTTTCATGAGAACACATAAGCCCTACTCCCTTAGCAAATTTCAACTATACAGTGCAGTGTTATCAACTGTGTAGTCACCATGTTTTATATTAAATCCTCAGACCTTACTCCTTTTATAGCTGGAAGTTTGTACCCTTTTACCAAACTTTCCATATTTCTTCCACCCCATAGCCCCTGGCAACAAATTTTCTATTCTGTTTCTACTTGACTATTTTATTTTTTTAGTTTCCACATGTAAGTGACTCCATGCAGTATTTGCCATTTTCTGTCTCTATCTAGCTTGTCTCATTTAGTGTAATGCATGTATTTATATAAATATTTATGCATATTTTGACTATTAGAAATAATGATGCAATAAACATGGGATTGCAAAGCTTTTTGATATCCTGTTTTCATTTTCTTTGGATATATACCCAGAAGTGGGATTGCTGGATTATACGGTATTTTTAATTTCTTGAGGAACCTCCATACTGTTTTCCATAGTGGCTGTACCAATTTGCACTCCCACCAAGAGTGCACAAGGCTTCCCTTTTCTCCATATCCTTGTCAACACTTGTTTTTTCTTATTTTTTGGTTATAACCGTTCTAATAGGTGCAAGATGATATCTCATTATGGTTTTGATTTGCATTTCCCTCATGAATAGTTGCGTTGAGCACTTTTTTCATGTACCTGTTGGCCATTTATATGTCTTCATTGGAAAAATGTCTATTCAGTTCTTCTGCTAAGTTTTTAATAGAATTTTTTGTTTTTGCTATTGAGTTCTTTATAAAGTTTAGACATTAACTTCTTATCAGCTATATAGTGTGCAAATATTTTCTCTCATTTTATACATTGACTTTTTGTTTATGGTTTCCTTTGCTGTGCAGAAGCTTTTTACTTGGATGAAGTCCCACTTGTTTATTTTTGCTTTTGTTGTCTTTGCCTTTGGTGTCAAATCCAAAAAAATCCTCACCAAGAGCAATGTCAAGTAGCTTACCACCTACATTTTCATTTAGAAGTTTTATGGTTTCATGTCTTACTTTCAAGTCTTTAATCTATTTTGACTTGGTTTTTGTTTAGGGTGTAAGATAGGGGTCCAATTTCACTCTTTTGCATGTAGCCATCCAGTTTTATGAACATCATTTATTGAAGAGACTATCCTTCCCTCAGCTGGGTGGCAGCTGCAAAAGCTGGGGCTCCAGATGTGTACACAAGCTCCTTCCAGGGACACACTGGCAACCTGAAGCAGGCCAGAGGGAGAATGTGGAAACAGTGCCCACCCACCTCTCCATTCTCAGGGGAGGATCAATCACCCTGACAGGTGTGCTAAATTAGAAGCCTGACCTTCAGGTAGCAGCTTTTGGAGTCTGCAAATAGGCCACTTTCAAGGAAAGACCAGGAGATATGCATTTCTATCTGCTCCCTTTGTACAGAGCCCTGAGTTACTAGCCAGAGCTCGTTCTTGTGAGTCCATTAAAAGCTCTTTGTTTTCTGTAGACACATGGGTTTCATGGACACAAGCCCTGGTGGCTTTCAGAGCTAGGTGTTCATTCCTCAGATGGAAGTCTTAAAAGTTAGGGTAGTAAATGTTGGGTCCAAACCCTTCTCTCCTCAGGGAGAAGCTGGGAGCTTGAGTTTCCTGTCAATTGTATATTTCTGTGTCAGGGTGAAGTTTGTGGTGAGAGTGTATCTCAGCCTTTCCTACCTATTTCATTGTGGGTATTTTCTTGTTTACCTCACATATAGGAGTTGCTCAGGTAGTTTCTGGATTTCTTTCAGAGGCAATTTTTCCTTATTTGTTGTAGATTCAATGTGTCCATTAAAGGAGCTGAATTCAGGAGCCTCCTATGTTGTCCTATGTTGCCACTGAAACCACAGAAATGCATCTCGGGGGGCTCTGAGGAGCTCCGGTTCTTTATGTCTCAGCACGGAAAGAATTCAGTGAGAGGCAAAATGATAGTTAAGAAGTGATTTATTAGAATAGGATGCTTGTGAGGCTTACAGGCAGACAGGTGAGAGGGTGACACGCCCTGAGAACGTAGTGAGCTACAGTTTTATAATCAAAGGAGAAGTGGGAAGGGGGAAAAGACCACCTTCTTCCTTATTCTTAAGTAGACGTCAGGCTACCATCATCAGCTCCTTCTCCACGTCAGGTGGGGGAGTCTTCTTGTCCCTACCTGGTCAAGCCAGGACTATTATGGTGCTATTTAAATTAGCAGAAGGGTGGTAACATATGCTAAAAATGGTAAATCATCTCAGGTTTTAGTATAATGTCACCTTTTCCTTATTTTTTTTGTTTTTGGTGCACATGGAGGAGCGTGTCCTAGGAATCATTAACATACTGAGCTCACTGGGCAGGATGTGGGTCTCATGCCACCATATTTTTTATCATTTGGGGGTGTGTTTCATGCTTCGGTTGCATGGCTTTGTTGCTAAGCAGGCCTGCTTGGTTTTGTGGTTAAGCAAACATGCTTTCATTAGTGATCATTAACTTACAGGTCTCTCATACTTTTTCTTTACTTACAATCCCTTAGTGGGATTAACTATTTAATCAACTACTTTTTCCCTTTACTCTGTCCCAATTACCATCGTGAACCAGAACCCCTTGTCAACTGAGAAAAAATACACAACCTAAAAGTAGAGAGTTGTGTTTTATTCAACGGACATTCTGAGGACTTCAAGCCTGGGACACAGCATCTCAAATAATGCTGAGAAACTGAGAAACTGTTCCAAAGCCGGGGCGGGGAGGACCAGGATATATAGGAGTTTTTGCAACAGAGGCCAGGTAGTCAGAATATCGAAAGATGTCTAAAGAAAACCAGACATCTCAAGTTAATGAAATTAGCATTTTTTTATGTATGGGAAGATGCAAAATCTGGGCTCATTGAAATCATTCCTTTGATATGCACCTCAGCTATCTGGGGCGCGTATCCTGTGTTTTCTCATCCGGAGTCTCCTCATTGTGCACCCTCAGGGGTGGCTGCAGCAGTTGACTGCTAGACGGCAGGCATTCTTTGTTTCCATCCTGAGTTCCCTCAGGGCTTACCTTCAGGGTGTCTGTAATGTGGTGGCTTGATGGCTGCAACATCCTTTGTTGACTGATATAGCAGGCGACATTCTTAGTTCACACCCTGTAGGAGCCTTTATTTTGAAGGTTGAAAAGATTAGAACAAATCTGTGGTCCTAGCTGACTAAACTTTATATTTCTCTGGATATTTTGCCATAGATTTTTATGTCCTTTTCTGATATTATATATATGACTTAGGTGGATATGACTTTTCAAACCTGGACTTTGGAATAAAAATGTCTTGGAGTTGTCATTGAGGTAACATGGTTGTATTTGCTCTGGGATCCTAAGACCAGGTATGTATGCATGGTTTGATCCAGTGTGAATGAATCATACTTTTTAGAAAAAACAGTGGCTCTTCTGATGTGGGGAATTCTGTTAAAATTTTAGAAAATGTTACCAATTGCCTGGTATTGTTCTATAGGGTGAAAGGAAGAAAGATTGAAGAGTGATGTTATTTAAAAAGACAGTGTGAAGTAATGCTGAGCTCAAGTGGTATGATAGGAGAAGAAAAGGAAGCATGACATCAGTATTTCTCAGACTTTTGGTATATATAATCCAATTTCAAATATGGGAATGTTAGACTATTCACATGAATGAGTTCTAACAAAATTCTCTCACATTTTTTAATACATATTTTTGATTAATGAAGGAAGAATGGAAAAGAAAATCACAATTCAGAATAACTTAGAATACAGTCATATTAATTTTAAAGCACTTTTATTACAAAGACTTCAAAGTGCTAACCAATTGAAACAGTGCAGTCACTCAATAAATGATATGTTATAAAATGGAATAAATATATCAGGAACATCTACTGGCCATTTGATTAAAGGTGGAAAGAACTGCATGCAAATATAAAGCAACTAGTCCTTTTTTCTAATAGAGTTAAAATAAAATGCTCAAAATATTTTAATAAGGAAGAGAAGAATAAATAAGCATATTCACTTGGGAAGGCATGATATTTTACTGGCCTTGCACAAACATACTCCAGCCAAGGCCTTGGGAGGCAGTTTGCACTTGTTATTGCTGGTGCGCCAGTCACACGTGTTTTCTATGGTTCTTCTGCTAAGCGGGGTCTGACCTCTCTATGTTGGGCAAAAAGGTTTCCAGGGTCAGAACTTCAGGACTGTCAGTCTTCTGGTATCCCATCAGGAAGCTGAAGAAGAAAAAAGGAATACATACAGGGAGATAAAATGTTGAAGACAATATTAGAGCTCCTGAAGAATAGTGAATATAGAAGGCAAAGCTAAAATACACTAAAGCCAAAATAAATTTAAAAATGAATCAACACCAATACACAAGGCCGAGATAAAAAGAGTTGAAATGTAAGCAAAGATTTTGCTGTAAATAACAATTTGGGACTATTGTGAATAGCAGTAAATAGTAATGGTTAGTAATGGTTACTAGTCCTTTTCGTGCTAAGGTGTAATATACTATGTGACTGCGAAGATTTATTTGTATTTTCTTTTGTAATATTTCAGCCATCTTTGAGAGAACTGAAAACAGACAAACAAAAAATAAGAAGATTGAGAATTTTGAAAGTCAAATTAGTGGATAATACACTATAGAAAAAAGGTAGAATTATATGTTCAGAGTCATAAGCCATTCAATACAGTTTAACAGGCTGGATTATAATATAGAAGGTGAATGTACTAAATACAATAAGATTAGTATGATCTGTACAGTGGTGAGACTGGAAAGGGTTTTTAACAGCAAATAAAGAAAACATACTTTCAATAAATCACATTTGGTGCTCATTGTTCTGGAATCATATTGAGGATGAGAAAGGTACATGCTTTCTATCACTATGAAAACAAATGCTAGTCATTTCAGCCTGACGGTTGGACTTTAAATTCAGTAAAATCAACACTCAGTATTCTTAATTCCAATAAATTTATAATAGCACGTACTAATTAAGCCTAAATTGGAAATTTAACAGAAATGGAAATCAAGCCCACATTACTCAAAAGCAGGTCTACCTTGTTTGTTGTAAATTGGGGTAATATAGAAATGGGTGGTTGAGATTGTTTTCATCAAGCACTATAGTTGCCATTATATTAAGAAATAATTAAAAACATGCAATTTCTGTATCACTTGAGCAAGAAAGGGAATAAATAATTGAAATAAGTTTTTATGCTCCCTAGATTCACAAAGGAGACAAAATAGCTTAGGCTAACAGCAAAAGTACAATGAGACAAAAACAAAAACAAAAAAACCTCAGGTGGAATAAAAATTTAAAAGAGAATTGATAAGAGGTGGGGAGAAAAGTATATCAACAACTTTAAATGAGGAAGGACTTCCGGAAAGTTATTTTTTATTTCTTAGCAGCAAAAACAATGAGTGGAATCAGATGGGTTACGTAACTCACATTATCCGGCTATTAGGGTATTTTTCTGTGTCTAAGAACTCAGGTGAATTTTTTTTTTTTCACTTCAGCTCACTCACTAAACTTCTGGCTTTCCATTTCCTTTTAGCTTCCGAATTAATGTGTGTGGATGGTAGATCATTCTTTTTATTTTATGAGTTTGACAATATATTAAATATTGTTGTTATACTTTTCTCAAACTCTAAAGTATTTGCTCTTGGTCTGTCTCTGGGTTTCTCAGGCTGCCATGTGGTTGAAAGCAAACATTCTGGTAGATACTTAATATTAATATATAGATGACATTGTCATGCAGTTGAATCAAAAAAGCCAGTAGATAGTTAACATTAAGATATAGGTGACTTCATTCCAAACCTGCATTTATGAAATGTACATTTGAGCCATGCAATGGGTGTCTTCCTGATGTATTTCTGATTAAAATGCTTTAAACCCACAAAACTTTTGATTAAGTTATATCCGATTTCAGTATGTTCTTGATTATATGTAGCAGCAGTGGTCTGCTTCCTAAACTGTCTGTGGAGAAGGATGCTTTTAATTGCTTTTCTTTATTTCATTTCTAGTTCCTTATGGACAAATACTTTCATAAAGCACAATAAATTTGTGTGGCAAAGTCAAACTTCCATAAAAGTTTCAAGCTAGTATTTAGTCTCAATTTCTATATTTATCTTATTGTTGGTCATTAACCAGTAGTTCTCAGACTTTGAAAACCAACACCATTCCGTGAACTATGTGTAAATAGTATTAGGTAAAACACTAAGACAAACTGTTTGGTAAACAAAGATTGATAAAAATAGTTTCCTTTCCGCAAAAGTAGTTTTTGTAGGAAGGCCTCCTAATATGTAAACATACTACAGGAGTGTGACTGTCACTCTGTTTTCTGCATACCTCTAAGGAGTCCCTTTTCTTGTATAGCTTTGATTTCTTAGGACTAATACTTCCACAAGCAGTTCTTTATATCCACTCAATTTTCATTCTTCACTGTTGTTAAATATTAACTCTCAATTCTCCAACCTTTGAGAAGAATGCCTTAGAGCCCAAATCATGATTAAATACTTTTAATGTGATGGAAAATGTCTTCATGGTGTACACCTCCTTAAAATGCTTTTCTTTATTTTTTTTAAATTAATTTTTATTGGAATACAGTTGATTTACAATGTTGTGTTAGTTTCTGCTGTTCAGCAAAGTGAATCAGTTATACATATACATATATCCATTCTTTTTTAGATTTTTTTCCCATATAGGTCATTACAGAGTATTGAGTAGAGCTCCCTGTGCTGTGCAGTAGGTTCTTATTAGGTATCTATTTTATATATAGTAGTGTGTATATGTCGATCCCAATCTCCCAATTTATCCCTCTTCCACCTTTCCCTCTTGGTAACTGTAAGTTTGTTTTCTACATCTGTGACTCAATTTCTGTTTTGTAAATAAGTTCATTTGTATCCTATTTTTAGACTCCACATATAAGCAATATCATATGATATTTGTCTTTGTCTGACTTACTTCACTCAGTATGACAATCTCTAGGTCCATCCATGTTGCTGCAGATGGCATTATTTCGGTCTTTTTTATGGCTAATATTCCATTCCATATATGTACCAGATCTTCTTTATCCATTTGTCTGTCGATGGACATTTAGGTTGGTTGCTTTTCTTTCTTTCTTTTTTTAAAAAAATTATTTATTTATTTTTGAGTGTGTTGAGTCTTCATTGCTGTGCGTGGGCTTTCCTCTAGTTGCGGCGAGCAGGGGCAACTCTTCATTGCGGTGCCCGGGCTTCTCATTGTGGTGGCTTCTCTTGTTGTGGAGTACAGGCTATAGGCTCATGGGGTTCAGTAGTTGTGGCACGCAGGCTCAGTAGTTGTGGCGCACGGGCTTAGTTTCTCCGTGGCATGTGGGATCTTCCCGGACCAGGGCTCGAACCGGTGTCTCCTGCATTGGCAGGCAGGTTCTTAACCACTGCGCCACCAGGGAAGTCCCTAGGTTGCTTTTCTTAATATGTTAAATTCCTTCCTTCCCTGAAGTAGAAGTCCAGTGAAGGCAGGACATGTGTGTTCTTAACCTACCCCTGTATCTCCACCACCTAACAAAGAATCTAACACAAGGCAAGCATAGCCTACAAAACAGCTGGTACAAAAAGATGTGGCTCAGGGAGGACACTGAAGGATTAGGAATAAAAATATGTTTCTTCAACAAATGATAGTAAATGCATCATGGAAAATTTGAATCTTTGATAAAAATCTAAAAACCTAAAAAAGCCAACTCAAAATTCAAAGAAAAACAAAAATTTAGAGGTCTTAACATTAAAAAAGGGACATAGTTTTAAACAATTATTTGACTATATAAAAAGAAGTCATTGGCCTCTAAGGCTAGAAACATTTTCCTTTAAGTGGACCAGGAAAATCGACATGGAAATAGTAAAGAAGAATACATCTAGCACATCTGACTTAACATTAAACAAAATTTATGTATTTTTAATACTGTAATTTATCTTCATTGATTTGGTTTTCAACTTTTTTTTTGCCGACATGTGGAGGAAGAACACACAGCTTTGTTATGGTTGTAGAAAGAATGTAAATATTAATGAGAGTGACAATGCAGTAAAAATGTAGCTGACAGTATATATAAGTGAAATTGAGGGAAGGAAAAAAAAGGTAATGATTACAGTTGATGGAACAACTGATATATATGTATATATATATATATCATATACAGATACATATTAATATATATATCCTCTCAAAGTTGAAAAATAATAAACAGATCAACAAAAATAATGATCATTGCAGAAATAGTTCAGAGGAAGAGTGGTGATAAGAGTGAGGTATCTATACTTGATGAATAAAAAACTGAATTATAAGTCTATTATCATAAGCACCAGAGGAATACAAAGTTGAACCATTTAAAATTTGTATAAAGAAAATAATATATGCCTCACTGCATAGAATTACTGAAGGAAGAAATGGATTGCGTGTTTCATTTGAGACCATACTTGCCAATTGCATTAAGAACTCAGTCAAACAATCTTAGGTCAATATTCAAACATCTTACACATTAGAACTACTTTTCTAGGTACCCTCATTTTCATGTCTCAGAAATCTCAGACAGGCTCTTATAATGTGAGCTCAGAAACAGATTGAGTATGGAGGAAGAGCTCTCCATGTCCTCAGGTTCATTGTCTTCTTGAGGAATTTCGAGCAGCCAGCATGATTCTGAGAACAAATATTAAAAATAAATAAATAAATAAACCAAAAATCATGACATAACCCCCAGCACTCCTTCCATAATCCTCACCTATGTTGACCTCATTGGTGACATGAAAACAGTATATCTACATGCTATTTTTTCTCATAATAATACTTTATACATAGGATATAAGCACTTTTGTGTCCATATTTTATTTGATTTCCAATAAGCTATGAGATGCGTATTGCTCTCTCCAGTTTACAAAAGAGAAAATTGAGACCCAGACAGACTAAATGACAGACATCATGCCATTAAGCTAATAAATTGCCAGATATGCTGCTAAATTTTGCCTGCAATAAAATTTTCCTTATATAACATCAGTGCACCTCTTCCAATAATGACGAGAAAAAACGCCTACTGTAGAAATGTAGCAAAAATTTATTAGGTCTAATTTTGATACATTTAAACACGGAATTTTATTTTTGAATCCAAGTGAGAGAGTCATTAATATCCATGTAAAATTTTACTACTTTTGGCAAATTTGGACGAAATTTTAGACAAGTAAAAATTTTATTTCTTGGCTCAACTTTTCTCTGTCTGGGTCATCTGGGGCCTCACCTTGCTTCCAGGCTACTCAGACTCTATCAGTGCCACTGTGGTCTCTAGATAATTTCAAGTACTTTCCAATTCTCCAGAACATGCTTTTACTATTTTTTTTAATTGTCCTAATATAATAAGATTATGTATTCAGAGTATAAAATTCTACATTGAAATTGAACACTAAATGGAAGCCAAATATAATTTTTTTATATAGGATAACAGTTGCTCAATCTTATAAATACATTCATCTCTAATTCAATGTCTAGGTGTGTTACTTCCCATAGGAAATGTCCATCTTTAAAGAGGCCTTCTGGAAATAATTTGTTTCCTCTCTTGGTATAAAAGTGTGTGTGTGTGTGTGTGCACACGCGCCCACGCGCAGGGGTGTGTTTTAATTACAAGATCTGGTCTAAAACCAGCTCCTCTGCTTTACTCTATGAACATGCTGTATAATCTCAGGTAGTATCAGAATATTAACAGAAATTGCCTTTTCCAACTCACAGGGTTTTCTGGTGATAAAATTAAATAACTTATTGGAAAGTTCTTTGCAAACTGTAAAATAAATAAGCATGTTTCCATTATTGCAAAGAAGTAATTATAATGAATAGGTTTTCTTATATTAAAGCAAGTCAGGGAAGGATATAGTTTTTGGCAATCAGGGCAGTCCTAAATCCTATGAGTCACACCGGCCAGCTTATATTCACTCAATCCACTGACTATGTGTGCAATGCGGTGTGACCAAATTCATGAACTCTTTTATTTCTGTCAAAGATTGGAAGTGGTTTATCTGCACCTTCTCTTAAATTTTAAGGTATGTTCTCACCTATTCCCAAGGGAAAATCTAAACAAACAAAATATATCTTTAATAAAGCCACTTTATTCTTGAGGAGCTATTCAAAAGTGCTAAGCCTGGGTCTGAATCAAGGAACTAAAGAAACTAAACCATGGAAGATGTCAACTAATTTACTTACACTAATTTTCTTGTTAAGCAGAGTGATAGGATTTCTATGACAACATGCACATTTTCCTGACTCAATAATGCTTTATTTATTTCATCTTTGCTATTTTCAGGAGCTATAAGAGTATGGGGGGTTTTTTTTGCTCAAATATGCATTAATCATTCAAAAATATTCAGTTTTGAAATAGAGTTACCTGATTGTCTCCTTCTTATTTTTCAGTAATGTTCCTGTATGTTTTTTACAGTTTGAAAAGTGTAATGTACTTTTCATGCTATTTCTGAAAACACTCATATTCTGTTATGATAAACTGAATTTTTTATTAGTTTAAAGACATTCCTTATAATGTAATTTTGGTGCCTGTATGGCTGAAAACTTGTATTTATATTTAAATGAATTATGAACACTTGCAAAGCATTATTTAATGTTCTCCTTTTCATTAACATCAAAGGATCCAATGAATCAAGTGTTATTTCTTTGAAATTCGCTGAAATTATAGAGAATTCCTACTTCAGGGCATTGTAAAAACATTCTTCTATTAATAAAAAAGATAGAAGTAGTAGGATAATTTTGTAATGTCTTCAAGTGCCCCATTAAGCACAATTTTCTAAAATATTATTAAATGAGCTCAGAAATGAATAATAGCGATTTTTTTGTAGTGCTTTTCCAATTTTGGGTGTCTACTTTAATCAGCATTTCTAGAAACAATAATTTCAAAGTAGATTGTCAACTTTATTAAATCTTCCAATTTCAATTTTATGATCACAATTTCATATGTATCTTATTGTAACAATTATAATGAAATATTTCAAATACTAACATATGTATTTGTTTACCTACCTCTTCACGTACTGGAAGGCACTCCCTCCATTTCCAAAATGTGCCTTTGGTTCAACACATTTGAGCATGATTCTTCAGACTTATTGTTATGCTTTATAATGGGTTAATTATGAGTCATGCTTGTGCCTATAGTACTGGTTTGAGGTGGCATATCACACATTTTTTTCCTGCTCTTAAATCCTTTTTGAATTCCATTATTCATAAATACTCTTGAGGTGGTTTATAAGTTTATCAGGTAGTAGATAAAGTGATGATGGGTTTTTATTTGCCTAAATTTATCTTAGACGGGTTTCAAAGCATAATAGTTAAAACCTCTCAGGTCCCACCCTAGGCTTACACAGTCAGGATGGGTCCTGAGAATAGGACCCAGGAATCCAACTTGAACTGTCTAGGGAGTTCTTATGCACACTCATATATGAGAAGTACTGATTTAAGGGTATGAGGAGCAGAGTGTCATAAGTATATGACCTATCTAAGCTAAATAACAACAAAACAAAAATTGATAATTGGTTAGGAATATAAAATCAATTTTTTATTTAAAAGATTTCTCTGTGTATGTTTCTGTGTGTGATGCTGCATTTTTTTCTGTTGTTTTCCTTTCTTTCTGGTCTCTTAAAATTCATGTGCAAGTCCCACTAAATATCTAAGATTGCAAACTTTTATCTGATTTTAAAAATAACAATCTTAGGGGCTTCCCTGGTGGCGCAGTGGTTGAGAATCTGCCTGCCAATGCAGGGGACACGGGTTCGAGCCCTGGTCTGGGAAGATCCCACATGCCGCGGAGCAACTGGGCCCGTGAGCCACAACTACTGAGCCTGAGCGTCTGGAGCCTCTGCTCCGCAACAAGAGAGGCCGCGATAGTGACAGGCCCGCGCACCGCGATGAAGAGTGGCCCCCACTCGCCGCAACTGGAGAAAGCCCTCACACAAAAACGAAGACCCAACACAGCCAAAAATAAACATAATAAATAAATAATAAATAAAAATTTAAAAAAAAAAAAATAACAATCTTAGAGACACAACTGTTGTGAAACATATAAATTCAAGCCATGTTAATTTATTTTTATGAGTTATGAATTGAGAAAAAAGACTAAATTAAATATCTGAATAACAGTCGGGGTAGAAACCAGTCTTACTAGAGAAGAGTAGATGATGTTTTTCCTCATTTAATATAATACATCTTCATTGTGAATTTACAAAGTTCTAGGAGTAGAGATATATCGGAGAACTAAATAGACCAAAGAAAAGACTCTCTTCCCTAGGGCTTATGATCTATGTAAAACATAAATATATGAATGGATTTATAAGACAGATTCTGTGTTTAGTATACAGGTGTCTTCTTATAAGGTTGCAAAGGACAATTAAGCAGGTAGATACAAAAGAAATCTGATTTTAGTGCTGTAGAAAAAAGGAAATGTCAGAGAGAGGTGTTGTGGGCGTTATCTTCAGAACATTTAGCAACTTAAAAGACTGAGTGAAATCTAAGGAATCAACATCGCCAGCATGAATTAGAAAGATACTTAACCTAACATTATAAAACAATGACATAGAGAGACCTAACACATTTTACTATGTACTTCTGAAACATCCATTTAGCTTGAACAAGATTATTGCATTCAACAGGATCCATTAGGACATTCACTTATGATGGGCATCTTAAAACATAACAGGAAATAACTTTTTTTTTTCTAACAAAGCAGGAAAAGATAGAAGCAACAGAATTTTTGAACTTAGTAAATAGAGAGTAAGGGTAACTTTGCAATAAGAGAGGTGAGCTAATAATGTGTTCTAGAATTCCTTCCAATTAACTACACCCTTTGTGGATTAACATAAAGTAATGAGATCTAAGAGCCCGTCAATGCAATATCATGGAAGCATATTTTCATATTATTATGTTGCTATGGTCTATGGTACTATCATGCTACCTTATCAACTGGAGGAAAGTTGTTGATAAAATTGCTAATGTTAAAATAGTAATTAATAGTAAGAATTTATCATTAAATATAAAAAAATTTTAATGGATTTATTTGATGCAAAGCATAATAATTCTAAGTTTATCTTAAAATTTGAAGTAAATCTTGACTTTTGCAGCTTACAGTAAGAGCTTAACATCTAGGTTGTAAATGCTATTTATTTGTTATGATTTTATTTTTCTCACATAATGCACCTGATTAAATGCTACTCAACTAATAATTCAAACGATAAAAAATATTTTTTTCTTACTTGTAGCCTATATCCATCAAGTTTTCGAATGCCACTCTACGAATTCAACTATTTTAATGAAAATTATGTCATCCTTGTAGTTGCAGCTGAGTATTTTGCTACCTTGTCATGTGTACATCCTTAGTGAGCTTTTTAATATGCAGCATAGTTGTTTATTGAATACATTAGCCTCTGTGAGAAATTTCCACCATGGTTGGCTGTAATATTTGATCAAAATGAATAAACAGCTCAAGAAAATGAAACAGTAAAATGTTAGCTTAGTCATTAAGATGCTCACTGTCGTGCACTTCTTTAAAGTTAATGCAGAGTATGTGTTTTTACCTGATGATTAGCTGAATTATTTAAACAGAGCAGCTGCAGAAGGCAAACCCTGGCAGCACTTATGCTGAGATTATCTATTTAAATTGGAAATGCAATTCATTTGAATATTTCACCACATTTTTGCATCTATATGAATTAGACATTCATATGTACACATACCCATGGATCCAAAGGGAAACACACATAATTATAATAGCTGTTGTGCATTAGGTACAATCTAGGTGCCAGACTGTCTACTAGATGCTTTACATACATTATCTTTAACACCCCCCCCCCCAAATACCAGGGGATCTGAACTATCAATACTTTTGAATTTTATGGTAGAGGAAACTGAGACTGGGTTTCTCACTAGTATAATATTAAGAGTTAGGATTTGAGTGGGGTCTCTGAGAACACAGTCCATAGTATTCTTTCCATTACTACTCCTCGGTGTCAATTAGAATTTGATAATAACCGTACAACACATGTCATCCTTTAATGCAAGTCGATTTTTTAATGTCAACTCTAAGCTCAACACTGGCTTGGTGTTGAGGATGTACATACAATTATGAACAAAAGATGCATGCCCCTGCCTTTGAGGAAGGTGCAGTATATTTTCACTCATCACCTCCCTGCTGTCAATGTCTTTCAGCTTTCCTTCTGAGATACTGTGTGATTAAAATATGACACTTGCTGGCTCTTCTTCCCTTAGATCATCTGGGTATGTTGAAAGTATTTGTATTGGAACGAGAACACATTTCTAAGATTTTGTTGAAGGACTGTGTTTCATTGATGACTAATATTGAATATCTTTACATATAATCAGGTAATTCTAGAATGCTACTATTAAAAGTGTTTATTTGTGAGACAGATATTTAGTGAAGATTAACTATGTGCTAGATATTTTATTAGATGGCGGGTTTACAATGGTCTACAATAATAGATATGGCCCATACCCTCAGGAATTTTTGAGTTTGGGGGAAGTAAGAAATATACAATTACTCTTTTGTAATCTTGGGCTTTATATACTATAGGCAGCAAAGTGAAATTTTGTATTCTCCATCTTCCCTTGGTATGTCATTAGAGACTTGATCTTGGTTTCAGCATAGTTAGGCATTGTGTGAAATGAACCAAAAGTTTTCTAAATTGAAGGAGACACAAACTTAAGAATTTTACTAAGTAACAGAATGCTAATGTATTTTACACATCTTATAGCTAAAAATAATATGATAATGTTTACACAAAAAGTTTAGCTTTTTGGTTTTTTTTCAAGAGAAGAAATATGTTTTAAGGATGACTCCTTCATTAGCATAACATTGTAAATCAACTATACTTCAATTAAAAAAAATAGAGAAAAAAAGAATTGCAGAGTTATTTCTAAGGAAAAAATGCTTATGTTCTTATAACTATCATTAAGTAAAAATATTTCTAATTTGAAAAGTAAATTGGAAGAATAGCAAAAAACAAAACCCATTGGTTATATCAGTAATCACATTATTTTAATTGCATAATACAATGGTTTGTGATCCAAATGCTCTTTAGCTTTTTAATTTTTTTTTCTTCAGGAATCATAGTTGTTTTGAAGAACACAGGAACTTCCTGACTCTGTTTTTAAAATTGCTTTTGAAAAAAATATAAAGAAAAAACATTGAAGAAAAAGTCAGCACTGTCATTTGATTTAAACTGACAAACTAAAGATTTCTATTTGTTTTAACTTTTCCGTTAGGGAGTAGCAGTGTGAAGTAGAAGCAGTAGAAGTGTGTTTGAAATGAAAGCTTCATTGAAACTCTAACTCCTGCTTATTTATTTATTTAAATTTTTATTGTGTTAAAGTATATATAACATAAAGTTTATAATTTTAATAATTTTAAAGTGTACAGTTCAGTGGCTTTAAGTACATTCATTGTTGTATAACCATCACCACTCTATCTCTAGAACATTTTCATCATCCCAGTCTGAAACTCTGTAACCATTCCTCCTCCCCTCAGCCCCTAGCAGCTTCTATTCTACTTTCTGTCTCTATGAATTTGACTGCTCTAAGCTCCTCATATAGATGGAATTATATAATATTTTTTCTTCTGTGACTGGCTTATTTCACATAGCATAATGTTCTCAAGGTTCACCCATACTGTAGCCTTTGTCAGAATTTCCTTCCTTTTTAAGGCTGATCCTATTTATTTTTTACACTAAATTAGAATTATACAGAATACCCATGTTACAATCCCCAAATATAATTTTGTCCATTTACAGAATTTGATACAGAGTCAATTATACGTAGAGATCCATTTGGGTCATTAAAATTAACTCTTTCTTATCTTTCCTTATTTTGTTGTACAATTAGAAGTTAACTTTGCCTTTCAGAGTCATCAACCTACTGTATTCAAAGCCTGTATATCTAAGCAAGAATCTTCTAGTTAATTCATTCATTTTTTACTCTATTTATCTCTTGTGAGAGCTATAAGCACACTTTCTAAGTGAGTGATTTTTTTCTCCCATATATTATCATAGTTGTTATGCTTATAGTAATTGTTCATATTTTGAAATGGCATAGCAATATAGTCACACTGGTAATCTACTTTGCAAATCAGTATATATCTAAATCTCTTTTGCAATATATGCACATCAATATATTTCATGTATGTAAGACAAAAAGAGGGATTGAATCAAAGTTCTCAGCAAGTGATCATTAGTATTTTCAGAAGTATGCTATTTAGCTTTAACTATTTTTACTTATAGGTAATAGCAGGAGTGTCTTAAATAACAAATATGTTACTAATATAATTACTGTAAATTTTGCATCTGGCCTTTCTGTAGAGTAAAAGTTTGACAATGTTCCTCATCTCTGATACTAAGTTCAATGAGGTAGCATGTGGGACATTTTTATGAAAGTTAATCCACTTTTTTTTTTTTTTTTTAAATTTAAGGCTCTTGCTTTTTTTTTTTTTTTTTTTTTTAAATTTCATTTATTTATTTATTTATAGCTGTGGTGGGTCTTCGTCTCTGTGCGAGGGCCCTCTCTAGTTGCGGCAAGTGGGGGCCACTCCTCATCACGGTGCACGGGGCTCTCACTATCGCGGCCTCTCCTGCCGCGAAGCACAGGCTCCAGACGCGCAGGCTCAGCAACTGTGGCTCACGGGCCTAGTCGCTCCGCGGCATGTGGGATCCTCCCAGACCAGGGCTCGAACCCGCGCCCCCCGCACCGGCAGGCAGACTCTCAACCACTGCGCCACCAGGGAAGCCCTAATCCACTTTTGATTAACTCAAGTTCTGAGCTGCACTTCCTCAATGACCAAAGGCTGGATGTCTAAACTATCAAAATAGAAGGTATAGAAATAGTCACATACTTGATGATGTTCATGTCAAAACCACATATTTTGTTTGTTTTTATTTATTTTTTAAAGAGGTCCCCTCCTAAAGCCGCATGTCAAAATATCTAATGAGGAAGTGTAATTTGAGTCGTTATTTTAAAGCTTTGTATTATAAATGCTCGCGTGAATTTCTGGTATAGATAAATGCTGAATAAATGTTTGTTGGTTGTTTGAATGAATGACTGGTGGATTTTTACCACTGTATCTCTGTAATAGTTGATTCCAAAACTTGAATCACTATACGCTATTGAGAACTCATTAACAGCTAAACAGTGTGCTCTGTGTTGTGTATAAAAGACAGAAAATAGGGACTTCCCTGGCAGTAGTTAAGACTTCACCTTCCAATGCAGTGGGGGTGGGTTTGATCCCTGGTAGGGGAGCTCAGATCCCACATGCCTCGTGGCCATAAAACCAAAATATAAAACAGAAGCAATATTATAACAAACTCAATAAACACTTTAAAAATGGTCCACATCATGAAGTGAGAGAGTGGCATGGACATATATACACAACCAAATGTAAAATAGATAGCTAGTGGGAAGCAGCATAGCACAGGGAGATCAGCTTGGTGCTTTGTGACCACCTAGAGGGGTGGGATAGGGAGGGTGGGAGGGAGATGCAAGAGGGAGGAGATATGGAGACATATGTATATGTATAGCTGATTCACTTTGTTATAAAGCAGAAACTAACATACCATTGTAAAGCAATTATGCTCCAATAAAGATGTTAAAAAAAAAAAATGGTCCACATCAAAATAATTAAAAAAAAAAAAACATGGAAAATAATCCTGACACTGAAAACCTACCAAATAAATGCATGCATAATTAAAAGTTTTGTTATATTTTTTGGAGGAATATAAAAATATCTCTATAAAAGAGAAGAATAAGAAGAATAATTCAGAATAGGGTAGGAGTCAGGGAAAGTTTCAATCATAAAATAATGTTTAATCTAAAACCTGATATTGTTAGCCAGCTCAAGACTGAGAGGAATAACAAAGACCCTAAGCAGACAAAAACATGGAAAACTCACGAAAATGAAAGAATGCTGGAGCCTGGCAAGCCAGGTGCCATGGAGGACTAGCTGAGGTTAGAGTGGTAGATCTGATAACCTAGGTCCACACGACCATCTAGTGGCAGTGAGATGTTATTGAGGGGTTTTAAATAAGGGAGTCATATAAACTGATTTATATAGAAAAAGTCACTCTGGCTGGAAAAAAAAAATGAAAAAGAATTGGAGAGAAGTAAGTTTGGAAATGTAAGAACCAGAAAATGTGCCCAGAAGTTCAGGTGAGAGATGGTGGCAACATGGGCAAAGGTGGTGGCAGAGGTGATGGAGAGAATGAGAAAAATTAAAGATCTGTTTAGTAGGGGTTGGATTTTTGAGAGTGAGAGGAGTGGAGGAAAGATGTGTACACAACTCACAGGGTCTAGAAGGAGCTGCTTATGACATTAGGGCATATATATAAGTAGCTAACTTTTGTTTGAATAGATCTTGTGGTCACAAAGTTTAGTAACTGTACAGCTGATGCTCCAAATCAAAAAGAGCAGTAATTCTCTTTGGGTCCTTGAATTGTGATTATTTATCTTACACAGTCTCCCTAATTCTATGATGTCTGATTAGCCCCTACATTTTTTCTCAATTTCTCCTTCTTTTAATTTATTATATAGTATATCTATGTTCCACAATGACTATTGAGGTAGAAAAGGTAGTTGAGAAATGTGAAAAGGCAGTGAATTTCCAATTAAAATCAGTCTCTAAAATGCAATCCCCATTTTTCCCCCTCATTTACACATACTACCCTTTTGCCATTAAATAACTATCCCTCTACCTCCTGTCTACTTCAATACCTTGACTTAAGACAAAACAATTAAGAGAAAAACAAAAATGTGAGATTCAAGACCTTCCTTCTTTCCCCACAATCAGAATTCAAAGACAGCCTATAAGCATATTTAGGTGATTTGGAAGCTACTTTGGAAAGAATGAACAAAGTCACCATTTTGAAAATCTCTCCTTGATACAGGGAAATATATGCAAAGAAAAAAATGCCTTGGCTGTACGTTTTTGGAATGATTCTTCAGTGACAGATGGGCATGTTTTCATTTTGGATGAGAACCTTTCTCAGTTTTTGACATTGAAACTATATTATGTTTAACTAAATATTTAGTAGGAATAGCATATAATAGATGTGAATCATATGTTTATATATTATATGCCTATGTTGTGATGCTTTAATGCCTCTGATTATTATTTATTATCTAATGTTAATTAACATTGTCTGATACTTAAGGAAGATATTATATAATAGGTGGAAACATGAAAGTAGTTGTATGGAGATCTTTATCCTAATCCTGAACTCACCACTCTTTGGGTAATATTTGGCTACCATGATAAATTTTCTGAATCTCAATGTTTTTATCTGTATAACATGACAGACAATAGTTTAGCTTTTAAATTAGCTATGGCAGATGATTAAGAAAGTTTAGTTTTAAAATTACCTATGCCAAGTGATTAAGAAACCTGTCCTAACACATAGAATTGGTCTGTATCTATGTTTATAAGATGCTAAGTCATAGGTCAGATTTACTCAACAGTCTTTTAGTGCCTACTATATGTCAAGTTCTGTTTGAGGAGATAGCCTTACAGCAGTGAACAAGACACACAAGGTCCTTCTGCTCATGGGATTTATATCCAAAAGTCAGAAAATAATTAAGAAGATAAAAAAATTCTGGAAAATGATTTCAGTGATCTATACTGTGGAAAACAAATAAACAAAATCTCGAAAGAGAGTGACCAGCATGTGGTGTGTGAGATCATCCAGATCATTTAGTCAAGGAGTTTCTTTGAGACAGAGAGCTGAGCCCTATGCTGGGAGAAAGAACCAGTCTTGCAAAGACACACAGGCAGAGGGAAGTGCAGGGACTGAGTCAAAGCTTTCTCTGTGGAAGACATAAGCTTGCCATGTTCAAGAACCAGAAGGAAGATGGGCAACTATAACTTTTAAAGCAAGGGATGGTGTTGTGTGAGATGAAGAGATACAAATGTCTGATGTTTATTTGCATGACTTCACAGGCAAACAGCTGTTCACAGGAACGTAAATAACTATTGGAAGGTGAGCTTACTAGACTGCTCCTGATGCAAACTTGCCTGCAGCCCTTATTCAAAGTTGCCTGCTTAGCTCTCATTGAAAAGAAAAATTTTAGTGAAATGCCAGTGATTGAGATATTGTTGTAAAAATAACACTGAAATGTTCTAATGTATTAAAAATAATTTATTTGCAAACCTTTAATACTTAACGATTATAAGTAGCAATGGTTACTTGACGTATGTCACAGCTGTGCAGTACAGTATGGTTGGAAATCGCAGGCTTGAAAATCAGGAATTTTAAGACTTTGATACGGTCACATATACAGAATCTTAAGGCAGAATTACTTCAACATTTCCATCACATTTAATTCTACACTTCATCTGTTTTTTAAATGTGCATGTCAGCCATAATGTAGGCAAGCATGATTCTAGACATAAGGGTATATTAAAAGCAAATTAGTCTCCCTGCCATCCTTGATATTCTGTGGAAGAGGGTGTGTTATTTAAATAAGCAATGGTGTGCACACTGAGGTAGATAAAAACAATTCACAAGTCAAAAGAATTTTTTTATCCAAGGGTAGTGTGATGGAATGTTATGTGTTCATTTTAGTTTAAATCTTAATGGAATATGTGTGAGAAAAAATAATAGTTTCATGGGGATGATATGTAAAGCAGTAATAACTCACATCATAGGTTTAAAACAGCGATATAACTTGCAAAGCTTGTATATTCAGCTAAACTATATTTTATCTGTCAATCTCCAGTCAGAAAAACAGAATCCATGTTAGCGGTTTCAGCAGAGGGGATTTAACACAAGGAACTAATTACAGAGGAGTAAGGAGGAAGATGAGGCAACTCAGAGTCGACACTTGCAGGCAGCCCTTATCAAACCTAGGGCTGGGGAGAGGGAAAGGATTTGGTAGTCCCAGAGTTCGGGAGCCAGCGCCACCCAGAGGGAAAAAAGTGATAAGCGGACACTTGAGGATTTAGGCATGATTGTCATACGGCAAGAAGCAACTACACCCCTCTTTCCTGTTGCCCTCTGGTCTCCCATCAGTGCCCCTTATTAGCCAAAACTAACTTGAAACTTTGTGGGCAAAGAAAACCTAGACAATGTCATTTTCTGGTTTCAGCTCTGTGACCTGTGAGCAGAGCAAGGTAAAAACAAGGCATGGATCTCAGAGCCAAAAGGAAAAGGGCTGGCACACATGTCAATTATAAGATTTAAATGCAGGATTGGAGAAAGAACATGCCAGAAAATCTGTACTTCCTTTCAGAATCAAAGTCAAATATCCTCATGAATTCTCAGTGGTGCCAAATCAGAAAGATCTTTTCTAAGGATTTAAGAAAAACAGTAAGTACAACATGTAATTTGAAATGACAACCTGAGGCCTGACTTTTCTCACCTAATTTGAAAATCTCAATGCTATTTTTAATCATTTATCATTATTTCTGAGTATGAAAAGAACTTCTAAGATTATTTGAATCCCCTTTTAACTTCCCCCCCCACCTCTTCCAATGCTCATAAACGCGCAAATACTCTAAAATACAGTCTTCTTTCAAAAGGATGTGCTGCTATTAAATTGATGCTCATATTTCACAAAAATGGACAATATTTTCTTAGCATTTACTAGGGAATGTATTTAGTACAGTATAAAGTTAAAGATTTTCTAGCAGTTTTATACACACTAAGCACTGGCAAAATTTTATATAGTTAGAAAAAGAAAATTGCACTAGATAAAAGTAGATATATGGGGTGTTTACAGCTTGGTCTAAGTATATGATTATTATAACATGAGAGTGAAATTTAAAACTGAGCGAAAGGTAATGCATCTCTGCCTCCGGCACCTTCCCTCCTCTAATCTCATATTGTCTCTTTGTCTATTCTCTCTCCTTCATGATACTCAGGTACATCATTTATCAGTCTCCCCATCCATCTTCTCTGTCTCCTTCTGGGTCTTCCTCTCTGAGCTTTATTCATGACATATATCCGGTTGCCAGAACACTCATTTCTCTTCCTTCACTTTCCTATCAAAATACTTTTCCCAACTGAGACCTAGACTTCCTGCTCTGCCTGGTGATTTTTAAAGCTCTGAGGAATAAAAAGTGTCTAATTGACAAATTTAACAGATTTTTAGCTCCAGGTAAAATGATCTTTACACATAGTTTACATGACTATTGTTTGCATATTTTTCCTCAAACTAGAGTAGTGCACAGACCTCTTTGGGAAAAAAGCATGCTAGTTTGAGAAATATTGACTTATGAAACTCAGTTTTTCTATGGAAACTTAGATAAATACTTTATAACTATGCTGTATTACCACAAAGACAGTTTTGTTTTATAATACAAATGTATGGGGTTTTATTTTTTTAAGATGATAATTGACAGGCTAGTAGAATTTTTAAAAACAAAATGTTTTTGTAGAAATTCTCAGACCCCAAAGAACAAGAAAAACTTTTTTATAAGACCTTCATTTTTTAAAACCTGTTGCTTCCAACCTATTGAAAAAATAAGACAACAATACGAGAAGAAAAAAAATCAATGTGCTTTTCATAAGGGTCATTATCTACTATGAGCTAGGAGTTTTATTGATTTTATGGATAATGCAAAGAAAGTTAAGAAATAGTAGATGTGGTTGCATTTTTATGGGCAAAACTAATCTGGGAAAGTTACTAGTTGTAGGTGTAAAATGAGTTGTAACTTGAATGACTTGGATTGGTGGAGTAGAAGGAAGGCTATGCCAGGGGCATTAACAACAGAGAAAAATTAATGCATAGGTTGGGACTGGCCTGCTTGCAGTGAACTATTGGTTTTCAAATTATGTTCCACTGACTGCCAGGACTTCAGATGTTATGCAAATGTGTGGTTAGACTTTCATTGTTAGAAGCATATTTAACATAACCAAACAGAAATATAATTGCCACACATATTCCGTTATAAAAATTAATCTGAAGTCTTAGAAGATCAACAAATAAATTAGTTTACGCTGCCAAGCTAACTCATTGTTGAGTATTCCATGCGTGCAGGCCCTATTTCATCTCTGTACATATATTTTACTCTTCTGTAATTAAGCTATTGATTAAGAAGTTGTAGCTTTGCACTTTTAAAAATACAGATGTGAGAATGGGCACCCATTAAAAAATTGCACACAATAGCACAAGCATGCCACATTTAATTAAGACATGCAAGATTCATATATTAAGTACATGGTCTGGCCACATAATAATATAATGGTCATGGTATAAAACAAGTGAATATGATAATTCAAATGATGTTTCTATCACATTATATTTAATTTTTTCTTGGAATGGAAAACTCAGTATGTTCCAACAATTCCACTTGGAGGTACCAACCGAGGATAAATGCAAACATATACCCACACAAAAATTTGCATATGTTTGCTCATAGCAGCATTATTCATAATAGTTGAAAAATGTGAACAGTTAAAATATTCATCAGCTGATGAATGGACAGACAAAATGTGGTATCTCCATACAATGGAATATTATTTTTACAATAAAAATGAATGAAGTGCTGTTACATGCCATTACATGAATGTAGTATCTCTAAAACAGTATGCTAAGTGAAAGAAGCTAGTCATAAAAGACCACATCATATATGATACCATTTACAGGAAATGTCCAGAAAAGGCAAATATACAGAGACATAAAGTAGATTAATGATTGTCTGGGGCTGCTTGGTGGAGGGGGAACGGAAGGGGAGCAGGAAGAGGAAGTGGGAAGTGATAGCTAATGGGTACAGAGTTTCTGTGTGCGATGGTGGTAATGTTCTAAAATTACATTATGTTGATGGTTGCACACCTCTGTATGTATAATAAAAATTGTTGGATTGCATACTTTAAATAGGTGAATGTTATAACATGTAAATTATAGCTCAACAAAGCTGTTAAAATTAAATTTTAGACGTGCATTATCAGGTATTAGGTTGTTAGTACCTGAAAGAGTCTGATTAAGAAATGTAAAATGTATCACCAATTAATTGAAAAGTATTGATTAAGCTCAAACATGGTGATGGGGTCTGAAGAGATTACAAACAACTAATAAGATTTGCCCTTGTTTTCAAGTAGCTCATTATACCGTTGAAATAAAGATATATAATTTTGAAATTGCAAGGTACCAAAAAACATGTTGCAAAATGTCTCTCTAAAAGAAGGTCATTTTAACTACCAGCTAGTAAGACTATGAAAAAATTTCTTCATATTAATGAATCATCTGTTAGGTAGGAAAGAACCTATGCATCTAGAACATAAATGAAGCTACCCATGAGAAAGTCATTAAAAACTTTTGGCCTGTCAGGTTTGATAGAACATCATTGGACAAAGGCATCGTAGGCATTATTAAAAAGTGGGTGGATTCCCAGTCCTATGGGATTCTACCAGTGATGTAAAAAATTGGTAAGCGAATTCTGATTTACCAATCATCTAAGCAATTATAGTCACAGGTTATTTTGTAATAAACAATAACTATTATATAAAAATCTCTACAAAAATGTGCCTAAAGAAGTCTGATATATAACTGAAAAATAATATAACATTTATAGCCAACAAAATTTTAAATTCTGAAATACTGCGCTACTCAACAAAAGCAATGAGAGTGTCACCCTCTACTCATATCTCAAAAGAATAAGGATCAAATCCAATTTCTGAACCCAACATATTTGGGAGATTGGAGCTTAGAAAAAGAAATGTTTCTATTAGAAGTAATAAATAATTGCAAGTAAACACCTCAGTTTTATAGAAGTAAATATTCAAATTTATGATTTAAATCTGTTATTTCAATAAGCATTTACACTTGTTGAAATGGAACTTCATAATTGATGTCCAAAGGCTTGTATATACTAAATGGTCCTAAACTTGATCTTTGGTGGTAAAAGTAGAAAAACAGGACAGCATTTGCATCTAGGAGGAAAAGATACTTAGATGACAGAGAACTATCAATAATAGGGTGCTTTAAAGATATAATTTTATGTAATCTAAAAAGCAATTCTAAAGGGTAGATAATGTTATTCTCATTTTAAAGACGATAAAATTGAGTTTTAGAACATTTGAATAACTTGCACACCTGTACACAACTAAGAGAAGCAGGTCTGACTGACTCCACATTCTTGTCCTTTCACTTTACTCTTTGGTTTTTCCAGTCAGGGAAAAGCCAGATGACTTGATGTCAACTGAGGGTCACAAAAAGCTCTTACTTGAGTTGATGGCCTGAATCATTAACTTAAGTAGACATTCTTAGAGGAAGACAATTTTTTAGACTGAGGAAATTGTTCAGGTGTTTGCCAGTAGTCAGAGCACAGGGCTTCAGGGAATGAAATACAGGGAAAGGATGTCTTGATGAAGAGAAGTGATTTAAGTGTCCAAGGCTCTGCTCAGGCTGACAACCCTAAACAGGTTGAATTGCCCCTGTGAAACACCTTAGATGTTCCAGCACTTGCGTTAAAGATTCTGGTGACAGATGCTGAAAGGGGATCACTGATAAGCTTCTGTGATGTTTGAAGGATATCTTTGGATACCAAATAATTTTGTGTGTCCTCCATATTTAATCACTAGGAGAAATTATGAACATTTTTAGTAAAGATGAGATTATGCTCATCTCTGACTGCCTGAATTGTAGAGATTAATGTTATGTTTTGTATGTTAGAATAAAAACGTTACTACAATGTTTATTATGTACAATAATATTGCAGGCTCTTGAATATCATGAAATAGGTAGTTATTTCCATTCTTTATGTAAAATTTAAGGTAGGTAATACCACAGCTTGATTAGAAATATTATGTGTCAATGCAACAGAAAAGGAAAAAGAAAAAAAATTATTCCTGTGGAGCAATTACTTCCACCATTTAAAGTGTTGAGTGCCTATTCAAGGCAGGAACAGTTATTTTAATTGAGAAAAAAACCACAAAAAATGGAAAGTGATTTATGCAGTTTGACCTAACTGTAAATTGTCTAATTTTAGTTCTCTTGCTTTCTGTTGCACCAGAAATGCTATTATTTTGGAATATTACTAGCTTCTATTATCAACTTTAAAAAAATATTTAAAGCCTCACATGTCCATAATATTTCTCAAAAGGGAGTGAAGAATAAACATCTCTCAAGGAGAAATGAGAAGTCAGTCAAAATTTTGTACCTCCCATTAGTAGAGAACACCAAAGCTCAGGGATTTAATATTAATAGGGTTAGGTAATATTATTCTCATTTTAAAGATGAGAAAATTTAGTCTTTGAAAGCTCAGATAACTTTGCAACTAGTGTTAGCATTCTTCTATATATTGTCATCAATTCTCAACAAGCTTATAAGGGAGGATGAGTGTGACCGTGTTACCAATGAGAGAATTACTTCTTAGCGTGAATAAGCGAATTTCCCTTGGTTAAAGCATGAACTCTCTGCAGTACACCAGTCTGTTCATTTGGCTTCCTCCAAATAGTACAGTATTGCTGTTTAATCCCTTCCAGATGTTCCTTAGGCATTTGTTTTATCTTGAGTATAAGGAATGAGACAGGATGACCAGAGTCAAAATAAGCCTCTATGTAGACTCACCATGAAAATACTTGTGGAAAAACCCTGAGGAATTTGAAAAGATGATGAATCTTTCTATTATATTAGCTATCAGTTAGTCTCAATGCAACGTTCAGTGAAAATAAGGACTTTGACTTGTCTACTTCAGTATACCTAGCACCAAGAAAAGAGCCTGGTAAAGAGGAAGTTCTCAGTAAGTGTGTACTGAATATGGAATGAATGAATAAATGTGACTTTATTAGGAGGCATACAAGGGAGAAAGCCAGATAATATGTCTAAGTGCCCCAAGCTTAACTTGTCTAATTCTCATCGTTGTCCATGAAGATGTGCTATCAAATAGGGATTTCAGTGAACCAATTGCCCACTCCCATCAAAGGTTACAAACAGCAATAAGAAGTCAGAGCAATAAAGGGAAACATTATAAGAATATCTGTTTTTCCTGTTCACAAAATATGTTCATTTGAAGTCCTCGCCTTACACTAAGTTAAAAACATACTGCCCAGGAGTTAAAAGAAGAAACAGAGAGTAAAGTTAGTCATAGATGACATGGGTAATCTTTCCAGCCAGACCTCACGAGCAATGAAGAAAATATTGGCAAGGTATAGGCACCTATAATGGCGATGGTAAGACTTGCCAGGAAGAGGAAGCAATTAACACCTATACCCCAGTCTTGCTTTAAAAAAAAAAAAAAGGAAATATTTTTTGTTTGTACTTATCCTCTACCTTATCTTAAATATACATAAAATGAAGATACATTGAATGTAGATAATTTTATTTTGATTCTTATCCTGATCCTTTTGAAACTAGACTTGTCAACCAGAATTTATTGACAAGCTAACAGTTATTTTTTGCATTTATCTTATTTGATATTTCTACTTGTTTTGATAGCCCCTCAATTAGACACTGTGTGCCAGGTATCATAAGTTTGCACCTGCAAATATATTCTCCACCCTTCTCCCTGATATTTATTTTGGGTTCCTTGCCCTCTGTTTTCTGGTGGTGTTCATCCAATGGGTGGCCCTGATGGGGCAGTAGAGGAAGTAGGGAAAATGAGGTCAAGATATTTTAGATAGTTATTCCCTTGGCATCCTCCTTGTGTAGTCACTTCTGACTGGCTGTGTCCTGTGCTGAAGAATAATGATCCTTTTAACATTGCCCTTTCCATTAAGTGTTCTCCTTCTGGGTTAGGAAAACCATTCCCTCCTGATGTCTCTGGGGACCTGAGGGCTCCACCATTACTAGCACTAGTGTGTTTCACTATTCCCTGTCATGTGGGAAACAGCCCTGTGTCAAATATCCTCCCTTTCCAGTATTCCCTGTTTTAAATTTTCCTCAAACATCCTAATCTGAGTGTGCCTTGTGTTTCCTTCCGCTAACCTGATTGATAAACACAGCCTCCTCTTCTCTTTCAGAATCCTACTCTTCTCTTTCTATGCTATTCCCTTAACAGTAACTTCTAGTTAAGTGCATGAGTTTGAACCTCAAGGTCAAAGTCTGTGTTTGATACAGAAATTCTTGAATCATCAGGTGATAGTGGAAACCATCACAGTAAATAAAATGACCAAGGGAGATAATACAGACTATGACCAAAAGACCAAGGGCAGAATAAATATAGGTAGAATTTATTGAGTACATTCATTGTCTCTTACGTTTTCTAAGTACTTTTCCTATTTATTTTGATTTAAGGCTCAGAATTCTCTGAGGCAATAGTTATTATTATGGCAACTTTACAACTTTGAAAATGAAGGTCCCAAGTGGTTAAACAACCTGCCCATGCCACCATCTAGCATACAGTGGAACCAGGATGAAAACCAAGTAGTCTGACAATGGTGTTCTCGATACCTGCACGATAACATCCATGAATTGATAGAATCCCTGGAAACATGAATGGCTCTGACGTATCCAAGGATGACCTTAGACTCCATATGTTCATTATTTATCCTTCTCTCCCTTCCTGTTTTTTATTCTCTATTTAAATTTATATCTCCAGCCAATCACCGAACTAAGATCCTGACCCCTTTTATATCCCCAAATATCTCTACTTGATCTCTTCTACAGTGCAAATTTAGGCCTTTATCATTCTGCCCACAGATCTCTAGCTCTGAGAGGGTCAGAGATTCACATTATGTCAATGGATGAGAATCTGAGAGCAGGCACTTAAGCCAGACATGACCTCAAGTATTTGAGTTTGACTCAATTGGTATATGTGTCATCTTAAAAAGTGTTTTTAAAATATCAATATGTGTTTCGAGGATATTGGCGATAGAGAAGTGCACAAAGTAGTTCAGGATATAAAAGTGTGCGTTCATATTTTACTTCTGTTTTCATACTAAACATATAAAACATTTAAAATAAAACTCAGCAATTGTTGATTGTTAATATCTGCCTTAAAGAAAAGGTGTTTCTAGTTAAAGCCCACACATTAATTAAAGGGCAAGGCCAGGAAATTAATGCATATAAAAAATTGGCCAGATTTGAAAGTTAATTTACACAAAGGTGACAACTGGAAATTTCCTCCTAGGATTTTATGCTTTGTGCAATGCTCAGAGTTCATTAGAATCTATAAATTAATAGTCTTATTGGTCTTATTAATAGACCTTATTAATAGTCTTATTAATAGTCTTATTAATAATTCTGGGAGCATCTAAAGGCACAAGATATATCTGCCCTTCTTGTTTATAAATACAAGATATAGCACTACTTTATTTCTTGTATACAGGGGACAATTATATTAAGCTGTAGAAAACAAAGATAGTAAAATTTAGAAAGGCAACCAAATCAACATAATACAGAAGTATTTTTCTACTCCTCCCCTCCATTGGGCCCGGACAGAAATCAATACATAGAATAATTTTCTAATTATTAGAAGTAGAGTTTGAGTTTTGTTCTCTATTGTATATCTTCTAATAAAACCCAAAGTATAAAGTATAATAAAAAGTAAATTAATATAACAGCAATTTGCTAACTTAAAGGACAGAAATACTAACTGTAACTTTATTTTTATTATTAAAGCATGAAAATTATTTAGAGAAGTAGAGCCCATATGTAAATCTCAAACATTTTTGTATGGTAGAGTTTAATCTTTTTAGGCTAAAGGTATTAAATATGTATGCATTACTCAAAGGAAAAAAATCATGATTAATACGTGATATTAACTTCCATGTAATTTTATTATAATTTCTTAAATTCAGAATAATTATACTTGCGCATTTATATATATGCTCAGAGAACTTATAACTATGCACTCATGTATGGCTGTTACTGCATTAAAATAACTGATAATTGTCTTTGTGCGATTTATCTAAAATATTAAATTTAGGAGATTAAGCCAGAACACTGGGAATCATTTAAAATTTCTCCCTCTCCCTTATTCCTTACAATAGTTCTATATGCAATGAATCACAAAATACTTTTCACTCTGCCTTTTACTGCACTAATTCATACCTCTCTCTCTGCAATACTCAAGTGGTCTCCTAACTGGTCCCCCTCCAGTAAACTGGCTTTTTTTGTATCCATCCATTTTAGTTCTGCGACTGAGCGCAGACATCCCTGCTTAAGTATGTCAGTAGTTTCCCATAGTGTAATACAAATCAATACATACAATATTAGTCTTTTTTGGATACATATGGAATCTCTTAAGAATATATGCACAGAATATAGACCGAAGTCTTAATAATGACTATTTCTACATTGTACGGTTATGCATGCATTGGTATTTTTGTTGCTGTTGTTCTTATTTATTTATATCTACAACAATTGTATGCTGCTTTTTATAAGAAGAAAAAAAAAAATTTAAAAGCCTCTATCAGGAGACTGATCATTTTGGGGAAGAAATGTTTCCAATGATGAATTAAGATCATTTTGCTAGGTCAGTCTTACTGTTTCCAATTGTGAACCAGGCATTGTATTAATCCTTATCCAGATCATCCCTGGAGCCTCAATTAAGGGCATATATACTTGACCTTCTTGAATCCTAGAGACTTGTTACTGGATCGTGTTGGAGATAGGGGACACATGTTTTATTTAATTCTATGCATCTTGAAGTAGGACAGAAGTTTATTTTATTTGCCATCACTTTTCATTGCGTATTTCCCCCACCTTTTCTTCTTTCTGGGTTGAATGCATTCACTTTATTCCTCTGATTTCTTGCTAGGAATATGTAAGTTATATCCTATAGTATTGTTATTTCAATAGCTACCCTTAACAAGTTTGAAGATAATGAATAGCTCTATCTTCTTCTAGAAAAAAAGAGGCTCTTTAGAATAGTGTTCAACAATTCGTTTGCTAATATACGGTTAAGAAAAATGAATAAGTATGTGTTCCCAGCATACAAAGTCAGCATCTAAATATTTTTATGTAATTTTAAATAGCTACAAATGATGTACTTTATGTACATATAGAATGACTGTAAACCTATTTTAAATATATATAATGGAATCTACTTACCATACCAATTCAATCCTTACCATAATCTATTTAAATAATAAAGATTTTTAACAGTCAGATTTTTTCAATGTTTCATACTGTTTCTGAACTTGCATTTTAATTTTATTTTCTCATAGAATGTTATCCTAACATAATTATGCTTTAAAGTCTCATATATCTCTGCAAAAATAAATAAATTTAATTTTTAAAATCTTAATATTTTTCACCATAAGGCTGTAAACATTATTTTCTTGTCAAATTATTTATTATTACAATTATAATTAGAATAGTTGGAAAGCTTTATAAATAATACATATTTTTAAATTATTAAACAAAATAATATTTCATTAGAAACAAACTTGAGGGTTATTTTATTATTGCCCCTCCAATGTCTCCTATATCCAAGGATATATGCTAGGGTAAAATAGATTTCAATTGTATTCCCATTACTTATTTTTATGACTACAAGTGCTGCGTAAATCCTAAATAAGAGGATGGGAATGGAATTTTTTTTTAGCAATCACAATTTGTTATAACAATAATGACATTCATAGTGATCTACCTATTATTAAAGTTATTTTTAATGTTATACAAACAGACATCTCAATTCAGTCTACCTTTAATTTTGTAGAAAGAAAAGAATTGAAACTACCTCAACTGTAAGAATCATTACTCTTTCAGCCTGTCAATACTGACACCCAGATCAACTTTCCTTTACTTGATGACTTACTGGTTCTTATGCTTTTGACAGAGGTTCAGGATTACTCTCAGTATGTCTGGGCAGATCAGTTTTTGGGAAACTGAAACACAAAACAATAATTAAAAACATTTTCAAATATTAATCATACTTATTATTTTTATAGTCAATACTTGTTCAGTTTTAGACAACTGTTTACCAGTTTCTTTGATTTCCATTCCCTCTCACATCTTAACCCTTCTTCCTGGGCATATTTTTCTTCTTACTTAAGCATATCCTTTTATGTTTCTATAAGGATCTATGGAAACAAATTATCTTAGCCTTTGTCTAGAAATGTCTTTATTTTCCACTGGCATTACAGAGTTTCAGGTTTGATAGAATTGGAACTCCAAGTTGATAGTTACTTTGTTTCAGCTCTTTGAAATTTGCATTTCATTGTATTTCTGTTGTCACAAAAGTCTTTTTTTCTGTGTGACTATCACCACTTTTGTTAATCCATTTTTTTCCCTGTCAAGTTAGTTTTATAATTTTCTTTTTGTCTTTGATGTTCAACAGTTTCATCAAGATGTCTACTTTGAATTTGCTTCTATCTACTCTGAACATGATTTCTTGTTTTAACTTGAGCATTTATATTTTTCTTTAATTCTGAAAAATTCTAAGTTGTTATTTTTGAAACATTATTTTTCTGTCATTTTTCTCTCTTCTACACTCTTGTTGGGACCATTTCTTTTATATTCTCATTGATTTAGCAAAAAGCCTCATTTTACATCAATTTTCTTCAAAATTAAAGCTTTTTTTTGTTTTAACTTTGGGTTTATTTATTTATTTATTTATTTATTTATTTATTTATGGCTGTGTTGGGCCTTCGTGTCTGTGCGAGGGCTTTCTCTAGTTGCAGCAAGTGGGGGCCACTCTTCATCGCGGTGCGCGGGCCTCTCATTATCACGGCCTCTCTTGTTGCGGAGCACAGGCTCCAGATGCACAGGCTCAGTAATTGTGGCTCACGGGCCTAGTTGCTCCGTGGCATGTGGGATCTTCCCAGACCAGGGCTCGAACCCGTGTCCCCTGCATTGGCAGGCAGATTCTCAACCACTGCGCCACCGGGGAAGCCCCAAAATTAGAGCTTTTTACTTTTGATACTGTAATTAACTCTTAACGTTAATTGGTTTTTTAAAACTAATTTTGAAATGGCTTATACATAACAGAGATTTCAGCTTGAGTTATAGCTTTCTGACATCTACCACAGGGTTTATATTTGGAGGATGGTTGGGCCAGACCCAATAGATATCATTCTTCATAAGGTTAGGAAAATTTCTGGGAATTGAACATAAGTTGTATCTCTGCTGGGTTGTAAAAAGGCACATGAAATTGTAGGGTGATTCCATGTAAGTTTCTCCTCAGGACAGAGCAGCTTTCTGGGAGAGAAGTGATCCTGAGAGAAGAAAAAGTCAGGCCTAATGAGTCATACCTAGTATCAAAACTTTAGTCACTGGAGGACAGTAATGCGTCTTAGTACACAATTCTAGCTGTTTGATTTGAATCTGGTCTCTGGGAAAAACCACTGGACACTCCTGTGTGTTCCAAGGAATGAGAGGGCCATAAGTAACTTTACAAAACTGGTTCATGAACTCAGTTATATATTTAATACTTTGCCCACTGGTGAGTATTCATATGTCACATTTATAAATCCTGGTGCTCTCAGCACTTATCTTTTCACCTAGCAAAAAATTTGTTGTTGTTTTTTTTCTTGGAAACTCCTCCTCAGATATTCTTGAACATCACTAATAATTACTGCTTGTGACACATCCTTCTCCTGACTTTAAGGGTCCTATGTGAGCTGATGTGTGTATTAGGAGTCCCAGGGAAGGAGTAGACTCATATATATAATCATATATATAATATTATGATTATATATATGAGACATATATATAATCATCTCACATTCCGCTTGTACCTGCTTTGTGCCAAACAGTGGCCTATGTGCTGTGATATCATGGTATTTCACTTTAGTTGGTGACTGTCAGACAGTTCTATATATTTGTGAGCCTTCTCTCTTGGGTCTTAGAGTTTTTCCACAGGTCTTGGTTCTCATGAAAAATAAATGGTACTGGTACAGACAGAATCTCTGGGATATAAAGAAGTTCTGTACATATTCTTGGAAGATCTCAAGGGGGTAATGATGCCTAATTCCATCATCAGTTTAACAGAAGCTTAGCTCTGGTTTAGCAGGAAGATTCCGTTACACAAACAACACATCCCTAGGGTCCCTTTTATTATTGTGTAGTAAGAAAGGCTGGAGGGATTATTCATTCCTTCTGTCACTTTAACTCATTAATCTTTTTCCAAAAGTTAGCAAGGCAAGGCTCAGGAAATGGTAAAGCTGTACAGTGAGCATGTGTGACCAAGAAGGAACGATTCTCCCCAGGTCCTGAGAACTAGTGAGGTGTCAATAGAACTGGAATACTTAGCAGAAAGCTAGAAGCATCTCTCAGGGAATGACTGACAAGTGAAACCATAACATATGTATGGATAAACCCTGGGGCTTCATTACATTTATGGAACAACCCTATCGGACAATAAGTCATATGGGAACAATAGAGCAAGACATGGTAAAATATGGATTATCATTCATAGTGTGACCCCCATCAATGCTATCAGGGTGGCTAGGCCTGAACAGTTTCTGATTTTAGAATATTGCATATTTGCCTACTCAGAACCTCTTTCTAACTCTGCTCTCTGAACCTTTATAGCTTTTTCTGAGGATCAAATTATATGCTTCTTTGTCAAAGAAGTTTTGTAATTGCCTCTGGCCAAAATGTTAGCATTCAAACTCGACCATTAATACAATTAACACAAATCCTAAATTAATCACTAAATCCTATGAATTCTTAGGCAGGCCAGTTCAAATTTTTATCAAATATTACAAAATATATTTTTTACCACTTTTGCCCATCACCAGGTCTGAAGACAAAATAACATAGGTCAGAAGCTGACTCTAGTTATGAAAAGAAATAAATTTATGTGCAGTAAAGAATATGTCAAGAATCATTGGGAATACACACAAAAATGTTTAAAATGGTTACCTCTGGGGATTAGAATTGAGAGCAGGAAGGGTAGTTTTACATTTTACATTATAGAATTCCTTATTGTTTGAATTTTGATGGCTGTAAGTCTTAAAGTACAACGAGAACAAAATCAATAGAGAATTAGTACATTATTTAATACATTGAATTGGAAAAATTGACTAGATACTTGGAAAATATATTTTGATAACAGTTCATTATATTTCAAAATAAGTTCTAGATGGATTAGAGTTAAAGCTAATACTATGATACCCAAATGTCATGGGAAAAGGTAGATGATTATGATGAAAATATAGATGATATAGATGATTGAAGAAAGCCTTTTAACAAAACATCAAAGAAAGCAAAGGTTAATGTATTTGACAATGTCAATGACATAATAATTGCAAACCTTAGACTGGAAAAAATATTCACAATAAATTGGCCTGTGTAATGTTAATGTGACATACAAACTTGCATATATCAATGAGCAAAAAAATTCTCATGCCCCTATTAAAGAACATGACAGACTTACAGAAGAGGAAGTTCAAATAGCTAAGATTAGAAGTAGTCAACGTTATTAGAAGTGAAAATTAAAACGACATTCTAATTCTAATCTTTTAATATCTGGTAGGGCAAGACACCTCTTCCTCCAAGAGCTTTTTTCTTATGGAGTTCGCCTAGGTACTATTACGTACTTATTTATTCATATAAACATATCATCTAATTGATTAGGTCCAACAATAGTGTATCAACATTTTATTGGAATTTTATAAATTATCATAAGACAATTTGACATTTTTTTGATATTCAGTTATTCTGTCTGAGAGTAGGGGGATGTCTTTCCATTTGCTCAAGATTACGCTTGTGACTTAGAGGAAGACTTTAATGTTTTCCTCATATAAGTTTTGCACAGTTTTTAAGTTTATTCCTATGTATTTGATCTGTGTTTTGTTATCACAAATGGGGTTTTCTCTACCATTATATCATCTATCTAGTTACTGTTTGTGTAATCTATGAAGGTTACTTATTTCTGTAAGTTAATTTTATCTCTTGCTACCTCACTAAATTCTTTTATTGTTAACTTAAAATGGTGGGCTTTGGGTTTTTTTTTCATTGATTCTTCAGGGTTTTTTAGGTATATAGCACATAGACGTAGGTTCAGTATTTCTTTCCCAGTTCTTAAGATTCTAATTGATTTTTTCTGTTTGCATTTGGTGATACTTTTAGAAGGATTATAAATGGCAGTGAAAAGAGTGTGCATACTTGCCTTTTTCCTTATATTAGTGGAAAGTCTTTAGTTAGTCTCTATTTAACTAAGATGCTAGGTTAAGGATCAAGGTAAATACATCATCTAAGAAAGCACCATCAATTCCTATTTTTAAGTGTTTTGTAAAGAAACAAGTGGGTTTGTCAAAGTCTTTTAAAGTCTATAAAAATAATTATGTTTCTTAGATCTATTAATATGATATATTGTGTCAGTGGGGTTTCCAATATTTAAACAACATTGCATTCCTTAAATAAACCCTACCTGGTTATGCATTATTATTTTCTTAATGTGATACTGAATTCTGCTTGCTAAAATTTTATTTAGGATATTTACCTTGGTATTCACAAGTAATATTGTTTTGCACTTTTTTTGTGGCACCTTTTTCTGACTTAGATATTCATGTTATATTTTTTGCTAATAAAAATTGGAACTCTTTTTCAGTTTCCATGCTCTGAAAAACTATATGTAGCATTAGGAACTGATCTGTTTTTGAAGGCTGAGTGAATTCCCTTGTAAAACAATCTGTCTGGTACATATCTTTCTCTGTTTCTTCAGTGGTAATTGATTTAGGTTTTCTATCACTAATGGAATTAATTTTCATAAACTGTGCTTTCTTAGGAAATTACACATTTCAGTTAACTTTTTAAATTAATTTACATAGAAGTCTTCAAAATAAGCTCCTTTTAATAAATTTGTTTTTGTTTCAACAGTTATTTTCCCTTGTTTTTTTCTTATTTTGTATCTTTTTGATTATTTATGCTTTTTTTTACTTGATTACATTAGGTAGTGATTTGTATATAGTATTAGCTATTCCAAGGACCAGCATTTTGACATGACAATTGAAGTTCTCATTTTTCTTTTCTCTATCTTATTCATTTCTGTTTTTATCTTTATTTTTGCCTTTCTTATGATTTCCTTTAGCTTATTTGTTTTTCTGTTTCTGGTTTATAGCTGGGAATTTATTAATTTTCATTCTTTCCTTTTAATTACTACACACGTTCAAGTCTACGTGCCTTCCTCTGATCACTGCCTTAAATATTTCCCATATGTTTGGGTATGAAGTGTTTTTATTGTTATTATTTTATACCATCATGTAATTTTGGTTTATATATCCCCTTTCAGCTGGAAATCCAGGTGTTGTTTAATAGGCAGATACCTTTATTTCCATAGTGAAGCCCTTTTAACTTTCTATTACCAATTTTGAATTTTATTACATTGTGACCAGAGTTTTATTTTAATAATTCTACTTTATGGCATTTACTCATGCCTTTTAGAGACATAATGTATTATAAAGATCTCTAGATAGATAGATAGATAAAGATAGAAGCTAGTTAGGCAATCTCCTTAATGATTATGAGGCTATTGATTATGAGGCTTAAGTCTTTATCCTTACTTATACTTTTGGCCACTTGACCTTTCTTATGCTGAGAGTTGTTTTTTAAAATATCTAATTATGAGCGTGTTTCTACCTACTTCTCTTTATATTCCCTGTAGTTTCCTGCTTTACAAAGGGTCTGCTCTGTTGTTCAGTGTACAAGTCTCATATCTACATTGGATTTGTAGCTTTTAGCACTAAATATCATTCTTATGTTTCATCACACTTCTTATCATAATCCATGCTAAATATCCATGTATTGGGTTGGCCAAAAAGTTCGTCCAGGTTTTTCCGTAATAGCTTACAGAAACCTGAATGAACTTTTTGGCCAGCCCAACCCAATAGATGATTGTCCCCATTTCCTGGCCTCTCAATTCCTTCATCTTTTCTTCTCCAGTGATTTTTCTCTTCAGTTCAAGCTCAATGACTCACTCTCATCATCATCCCTAGAACTTGTAATTTCCCAAAACTGAAATCTTCCATAACTCCACTCCAAACAACTCCCTTTTTGATTTCCAGTTCCTACTATTGCAACTCATTCTTTCTTGTTTCAAAACTAAATAATTTGACTTCACCATGATTTACAGTCAATTATGACATCTTTTCAGCTTCCATGACTCCGTAACGCTTTTTCACTGTATTTTTCCCAGCAAACTCCATGGTCCATTCATATACCCTCAACAACCTTATCCTTCTCTTGCTTCCTTGTTTTCCTTTGGAAAACTCTGATTTTCTGTTTACTGCGTCTCTATTCCCAAATAGATGAATTTTTCTGAGGAACAACACAGTAGCATGTGGTCTAGTCTCTCCATAAATTCATGGCCATTAATCGTATATTTACCCTTACTGTCCAGCTGTCCAATGTGTTTAATTTTTTCTCTAGTAAATGTTTTACACTTTTTCTTCTTTACTCATCTGTCTTATACCTGCTGTTCTCACTGACAGCATATGTCCATTCATCACTGAAAAAAAATATTCATTTTGTTAAGAATTTTATCAAATGCATTCTACCAGGTTGATGAACACTTGTGCATTTGTGCCTTCCCACTTATTGCTAAAGGAGATCCACTTACGCTTAGAAATATTTAAAAATATATATATTTAAAAATATATTTAAATTCAGGGTAAATCAATGTAGAAATTTAGAGTGTCTTATTTTAATGAACATATTCATAAAACACAGATTTTAAATAGTTTTTATAGCAAAGATTTCTTTCTAAAACCAGAAAATGTTATCACTTTACTGAACTGACTTGCTTAGAAAAAGACTTTTTAATGTTTCTAATGATACTTGTTTCTGATCTCTGACTCAGGAGGCTTAGTCACTAATTGTTCCATGAATATGTTACAGAAAATTATATTCTTTTGTGGATATCTGGCATTTTTGAAAGCAGAGTTTACTTTAAATTCCAAATTTGATAAATGCCAGAGATTTCCTAAAGGTGCCTACCATCTGGGAGGAATCTTATTTTTTCTTTGAATATTTTAAGGATTTTCATAAACAACAAAGAGCAAAAAGAGTAATTTTATCAGCTTCCATAATGTAAAAGTTATACATCTCCTTTTCAACACGAACTTATTCACTTGTGTGTTTCATTTATAACCTCCATGGAATGATATATTCATGATTGTGAGTAGCAAAAATGCTTACACATTCACTTAAGTTCCTCATTCAGTGGGACTTCCATATTACATTTGTACTAATGCCTAGTAAGACAAATGCAAGCTATATTTGTATTAGCTTAAAAATTTAAATTTTTACCTATAAATGTGAGTTTTATCAAGTAGTGTAGTTACTGTATACATACTTATTCAGTGGATACTATATGCTCATCTTTGAGCTTGGTTTTTGGTACTTAATGAGTGGAAAAAAATCAAGATGTCTACCTGTATTACTAGTATACCTACTAGAGTTTCCAAGATGCTCTTTATTAATTAATTGTGTAAGTATTAATAAATAATTATTTTTTCAATATAAATATAAATAGAAGATATTTTGGATTAGTAATGAAAGAAATTTTGAGTTAAAATATTCAAATTTATTCAAATCTACTTATTAGTTGTATTATTTTAATTGAATTATATAAATTCTAAGAGGTTTATATTTTTCATATTTAGAATTTGGTCATTTATGTATAATTGATTTGCTTCAGGAACTTTAAATTTCTAAATGACTTACTGTGTTGTGCTTGGCAGAATACCTGATTTTTGATAGTCAATATATTTATAAAAATTAATAAAGCCAATTAAAGCAATATACCACAGGCTGTTTAATTGAGGAATATCAGATGATTGCCCTGACAATTTCATGCATTTAATAGCCAGTTGATAAAACATGTCTTTGTCTACTATGCTCTAGAATCCTTTTGATTTACAGAGGACTGAGAAATGTGTTTCTACGCCAGTTTACTCTTTGCCATTTAAAACTCTCCATTCTTCTCCTGTGCTAGCCCGTGTGTCAGACTTATCACCCCATCAGAACTAAAGGTCTTTTCAAACCCCCAGCAGAGCTCTGAAGTTAATTTGTTGCCTGCAGCTGTGGGATCGGAACTCACTCTGAATTGCTCTGTAACGTTCCTTAGTTGTGTACGGAGACAAAGATATGTCAGATTAGATTTGAAACATAATCTACATCTTAAAAAATATTTCCAGTGGACTTCCCTGGTGATCCAGTGATTAGGACTCTGTGCTTCCACTACAGGGGGCATGGGTTCGATCCCTGGTCTGGGAACTAAAATCTCTGGATGCCGCTGGCGTGGACGAAAAAAATATATTTCCTAGACACGTCATTAGTTTTGTCTTTGTCCTTTTTTAAAAATTTCAAACATCATAACATATTTTGAACAGATTAAAACTAACTCTAAATCATTATGTACTGCAATCCCTAAGAGTCCCAAAGTAAACTTTCTTCTTAAGGGTACGGTAAAACTACAAAATATTTAAGCATATTTAGTTCAGTATACTGTTCATATTATAAATATCACCTAAACTCATACAGATCTAAATTTTAAAAAGCACACAAAATAATTCAGTTGATCTAATAAATTTTGAAAATTACCACTTTGCCTTTTATTTTCTGTAGATTGAGTGTTTGGTTTACCATGTGTATGACTCTGTGAAGTACTTTCTGTGTACTAACTGATTTAATTTTAAATAACTCTACGAAGTATAGGAGTAAAGAGTTTAGATAAGTTAGTTGAATTGTATGAAGTTTCATGCCCAGTTAACAATAGAACTATGGTGCAAATAAAGTATTATGTGATTCCAAAATCTATATTTTTAACCATTAGCCTATGATGCCTTTGAAAAAATAAGCCAGTATTTAATTTTGATTTAAAAAAAGCCAAAATAGCTGGCTGGAATGAAGTATCTTCCCCAATTTAAGTAATTTGAGTGGGTGATAAAATCTGTAATCTATAATTTGAGTGTTCTTAAATTATAGGTAGTCATTTTTGCTTTTATTAGTTACTTTTGGTGAGATCTCACAGAAAACTAAAGATAAAAGCTTGGATGAGGAAAAAAGACCTAAAAAGATGAATAATGCTGCTTTGTAGTCAACCACAAATTAATATATAATACGTTTATAGTAATCCTAAACCATTTAATCTGTATTTAATGTGATGTATTTTAATATTTAAGTAATCAAACCGTACTAGATACATTATAATAGTTTGCACTTAATATACTTTTCAGAGTATCAAAATAGTTTTTAAAAGTACAGATGGATATAATTATGAATATTAATACAAAAATAATAACTTATTAGTAAACAGAATCCTAAAACATTTACAGAAAAAGCACACCATAACCAAGCAAAGCTCATTCTAGGAATGAAAGGTTGGTTGAATACTAAGAAAGTTGTTAATATATTACATTAACATATGTACAGGTAATGGAAGGAAAGATCTAAAAGTAATTTGGCAATATTAACCATTCACTTCAGAAAAAAACTTCCTCAAAATAGTCATTAATGGATAGTTGTTAATATGAATATATCTGTATCTTTCTCTCCCTGTCTCAAACTCTATCTCTACCTTTATCTACATACCTTATCCCAGAAGCCAGGCATATTATTCAGTAGGGAAATAGAGGCATTTTCACCAACATCAGATACAGCTAGGGGTGAAACAGCCAGGGCTCCAATCTTTTTATTTATTTTATTTTTAATTGAAGTATAGTTGATTTACAATATTATATCAGTTTCAAATTCAATATTTTATAGATTATAGTCTATTTAAAGTTATTACAAAACAATGGCTATATTTCCCTGTGCTTTATATATATATATATTTCACTATATATCCTTGTTGCTTATTTATTTTGTGTATAGTAGTTTGTGTCTCTTAATTCCATACCCCTGTCTCGCCCCTCCCTTCCTTCTGCCCACTGGTAACCACTAGTTTGTTCTCTATATCTGTGAAACTGTTTCTGTTTTGTTATATACATTCATACATTTGTTATATACATGTGTTTTATTTTTAAGATTCCACATATAAGTGATAACATACAGTGTTTGTCTTTCTCTGTCTGACATAATACCTTTTAGGTCCATTCACATTGTTCCAAATGGCAGAATTTCATTCTTTTTTATGGCTGAGTAACATTCCATTGTATATATTGATATATACCACAGCTTCTTTATCCACTAATCTGTTGGTGGACACTGAGGTTGCTTCTGTATTTTGGCAAATTTATTTATTTGTTTGTTTGCTTATGCATGCCACACAGCATGCAGGATCTTGGTTCCCCAACCAGGGATCGAACCCGTGCCCCCTGCAGTGGAAACGCAGAGTCTTAACCACTAGACAACCAGGGAAGTCCCATTGGCAATTATAAATAATGCTGCTATGAACACTGAAGTGCATGTATCTCTTCAAATTAGTGCTTTTGTTTTCTATGGATATATACCCAGGTGTGGAATTGCTAGATCATATGGTAGTTCTATTTTTAGTTTTCTGAGGAACCTCTATATTGTTTTACATAGTGTGTGCACCAATTTAATTTCCCACCAACAGTGTAGGAGTGTTCCCTTTTCACCACATCCTTGCCAAATTTGTTATTTGTAGACTTTTTTGATGCTAGCCATTTTGACAGGGGTAAGGTTATATCTCATTATGGTTTTTATTTGCATTTCACTGATGATTAGTGGTGTTGAGCATCTTTTCATGTGCCTTTTGGCCATCTGTATATATTCTTTGAAAAAATGTCTATTCAGATCTACTGCACATTTTTTAATCAAGTTGTTTGGGTTTTTTTAATATTGAATTTTTGAGCTGTTTATAAATTTTGGATATTAACTCTTTATCAGTCATATCATTTGCAAATATTTTCTCCCACTCAGTAGGTTGTCTTTTCATTTTGTTGACAGTTTCCTTTGCTATGCAAAAGGTTTTACGTTTTGTTAGGTCCCATTCATTTATTTTTGTTTTTGTTTCTTTTGCCTTAGGAGACAGACCCCAAAAATTATTACTACAATTTATCTCAAAGATTGTTCTACTTATGTTCTTTTCTAGGAGTTGTATGATTTCAGGTCTTACATTAAAGTCTTTAATCCATCTTGAGTATATTTTTGTATATATCCTATTTCTCAATGACCCTTTCACATGGTCTCTCTAACATGGGAAATCATAAACACTGAACTTTTGTTATGGTGGTGCAGAGTTGTGTGTTCTTAGAGGGTCTCAGGCAAGAGGCTGTAAGTCTGAAGACCCATAGGATCACTTCTGATATAGTTGTAGGTACATCTAGAGTCAAGGGGAGAGATCACCACCCCACCTCTCAATATGAGATGTCAACACTATATTGTAAGAAGAGTGTGTGAGCTGGGATATATTGAAGTGGCAAACTTTAGAAAATAAAATCTGCCCTAAACAGGTAGAGGAATGAATAGGAGTACAGATGTCATTTATAATAGTAATAAAGAAGATATAGTACTTAGGAATAAACAAAAATATGCAAAATCTACATGAGAAATACTTTCAATGGTCCCTAAAGACACAAAAGTAGACTTGAACTAATGGGAAGGCAACTCTTGTTCTTTTAAATAATCCAACACACCCTCCCTGACTTAATTTATAAATTAAATGCTAAGTATATCTGAAATATTTATTATGTAATACCTGCTGTTTTTCATGCTTCATACACAACACAAGTTATACAGTAATTTTTGTCTTTAGTAGTACCAAATTACTAATAACAATAGGGAAACTATCCTCTACTGCTACTGTTTCCAAGATTTATTATGAAAAAACCCTTCTATCCTCCCGCAATGAGCACACACACTTGACTAACATTTAGTTAAGTCAAGAAATTTTGACATTTAGCTTTAGCAACCATTTCATGGCATTAATAGAAAATTTATAAATAATGCAGCTTTCATTTATATGTTAACTAAAACATTCAATTTGCAATCCAAAAATTAAGTTATTTAAATAATTGCATATAATTTTAAACTTTCAGAAAATTTATAACAATATTACAAGGATTACCCAGGAGTCCTGTCTGTAGGTCACAATATTTCCTTTCTCCTTTTTTCTTCCTTTCCTTCTCTTTCTCTCTATGTATGTTATATAAGTATACACATATATCTGTATATGTGTATATATATGTATATATACATGCATTTTTCTAATGTGTATACATTTCTAATATATATTCATACATTTAATAGTGAATTGAGAACATGATGCTCCTTTACTTCTAAATGGTTCAGCGTGACTTCTGATAAACAAAGTAGTAATTTACATAAAACTACTAAATCAGTAAATCAGCATTAATACTAAACTACTATCTAATCTATAGACTTTCATGTAGATTTTGCTACTTATCCTAATGTTGTCCTTCACATCACCCCTTCCTCCCCAACTTTAAAATAATCAGTTATAATCCGTTGCTATTTATGTTTAATATCTTTTCATTGGGAATAGTTCTAGACTCTGTCTTTATATTTCATGGCATTGATATTTTTGAACAGTACAAGCTAATTATTTTGTAATCTGTCCCTCAATGTGGGTTTGTCTCCTTCCCTCATGATTAGAATCAGGTTAAATACATTTGGCAGGAATACCACAAACTTGAGGTGGGGTTATTCTCAGTGAATCCTAACATGTGCACATGCCATATATTAATCCCTTTGCTGGGAATGCTAACTTTGACCATAATGTTTGCCATTGTCAGTTTTTGCCACTGTAGATTTATTATTTTATTATCTATTCATTGCAATTAATTAGTACCATGCAGGGAGATGTTTTGAAACTATATAAGTATCCTCTAACCTCAAACTTCTACCAGTGAGTTTTTGCACCTGTTGATAATTTTGCTTAATTGCCAGATTGTGGACTTAATTCGATTCTTCTGTATTCATGAGTTGGCATTTGACTGTATGGGAGAGTGTTTCCTTCCCCTGAGTGTATTTATTTATGTGAGTGCAGACTCATATATTCTTACTTTTATTAAATAGGTTATAACTTTCATATCATTATTTATTCTAATGTTCAACTTGTCCCAGATTAGACCCTTGTAACTGGATTCTATGTCTCTTTGATAGGTCCCAATCATTCTGTATTGGTCTGCTTTTTGGCACAAGAGGATATTTTGTGTTCATCTTGTTCTTTCCCTGCCCCAGCTGTGAAAACAGCTATTTTTCCCAGCTTCTTTCAGTTGAAAATGGTATTAAGAGAATGTCTGGGCACTGGGTGTATTCATTGCTCATTGCAACTAGCCTGTGCAGCAGACAGAACTGGGAAATAGGTATTTGTATAGACATGAACACATTCTGTGTGTGTGTGTGTATGAGTGTGAAAAGGGAGAGAAAGGCATATAAATAGAAAAAAAAGACACAGATAATGGAGAAAATCATTAAAGCCAGAAGTTAGTTCTTTGAAAAGATTAATAAAATTGACAACACACTTTCAATATTAGTCAAGAAATATAGAAAAATACAACACTGTAATACCATGTATCAAAATAAGGAAAATCAATATGATCATGCACAGAGAATATGATAAGATAATTTTATTAAGTATCTTATGCCAAAAAATTCAACAGTTTAGATAAAATGAACAAATTCTTTGAAAAGCAGGGCTTCCCTGGTGGCACAGTGGTTGAGAATCTGCCTGCCAATGCAGGGGACACGGGTTCGAGCCCTGGTCTGGGAAGATCCCACATGCTGCGGAGCAGCTGGGCCCGTGAGCCACAATTAATGAGCCTGCGCGTCTGGAGCCTGTGCTCCTCAACAAGAGAGGCCGCGATAGTGAGGCCCGTGCACCGTGATGAAGAGTGGCCCCCGCTTGCCACAACTAGAGAAAGCCCTCGCACAGAAACGAAGACCCAACACAGCCATAAAAATAAATAAATAAATAAATAAATAAATAAATAAATAAATAAATAAATGAGGCAGAAAATCTAAATGTAAATTTCTAAAAATAAAATTAATATATAGAAATGATGATATATCAAAACATTGTGAATTGATTTAGAGGGCTTAGAGGTATTGAAGTTATTGTTCAATGGATAAAACGAAGTGCAGAAAATTTTGTGTATATGATTCAAAGATTATTTGAAAAAATAATTATTTGTTAGTGAAATGGCTAAAATGACACAGAAGGGTGTTAGAGAATGCATGTTTTTGAGAAACTCAATGCGTCTAAAATGTATATTAAAGTAAAGAATCTATGTGTGAGTGACCCATCAATAACTCTTTCATTATATGAGCCAGAAGAAAATTGAAGAAGGGGATGTCCCAAAATGTTCAGCATTGTTTATGTTAGCAGGCAGAGAGAAACGATCTAAAGTCCATCAACAGGGGAATATGTAAATAAAATAAGCTACGTATTTTTCATAGTATCTGTATAACATTAAGAGCACTTAATTATTTGTGCACAAAACAATATGAAATGATTTCAAAAGCACGTATGGAAAATAGGATGTGTATAAATATAAAACGCATTTACATAAATGTTGAAACAACATGTAGAAAATAATTTATAAACTAAATGATAGTATTTATGGGATAGAGAGGAAAAGAATTGGAAATTATAATTGAAAGGGGAGATATGATTGCTGATGATAGTATGCCATGAATTTAGGGGTGGAATTATCTCAATTCTGTACTGAATTCAAAAAAATAAAAAGGCAAACAAGGAAATAGTAACATGTAAACCTGAAAAGCATTTTCTAAATAAACAATAATTAAAGAGAAAATATATCTGTCAAATACGAGTGGTATCAGAGAAATGTAGATCATGAAATTAAAATACCAGACAAATGTAAATGGCTTCAGACAGGAAACGTTGCAAAAGGAGAATAAGTAGTGCCAGTGGTGCCATTTCCAAATAAGGTTTGTGCAGCCTCAATACTTGGTCCAGTCGCTGTCACAAAACAGTCACGCAGTAACCGTTGGCTGAATAAAAATGAATGAAGGATTGACTGTTTCCTATTTTTTGTTAGCCAGTTGGTAAGGTGAAATTTGGTAAAAGCACCAAAGTATCAGATCTTCTTTACTGTTAAAAGTAAACTGTTGCTTAAGGAAAAAAAATAAATAGAAAAAGAAAAAGAAAATGCCATCTGGTTACAAATACCCTTCTGTTCTAACTGCAGGTCTTGCGCTTACTACCTATGGGTATAAAACAAAATGCCAAAGTGCTGCTTGAAACCCATCCAGAATTAAATAGTGCTGTATTGCAGCTTCTGGATGTGAAAGATATCATCTCTAGATGGTAACTGTATGAGTTTAGTCTCAGCCTGAAAGTCAATATCTTTCCCTTATTACCTGGCTCTCGACATTCACAGTATATAAGACTGCCAGTGAATGAAGAATGAGAGAAAAATAGCATGGTATGAAAGGTCTCATATATTTCAAATTGTCTTTATAGAACCTGTCTACACCCAAGGTACAATATGTCACCTGTCAATCACACTGCTGTTTACAGATGTCTTTAGTCCTATGGGGTAGCAAGGTAATAAAGGATGTTTTGCTTTTAGACTCCCGATTAGGAACACTTTATCACAGTCTCTCCTTCCTCCAGACTGTCACCTTGAAAGTAGCCTTGACGATAACATGCAAAATTATTATCCCCATGTTCAGTAGTTTCCAAACATCTTTGATTTGCTATACTTTTTCAATCTTTTAATCAAATCTGTCAAGTAGAATGGATATACATGATTATTGAATTGTATGTTAATAAGTGAAATCTCAGATTAAGTGACTTTACCAAGATCTTAAAATAGTGCATCTAGAGATTCAGAAAATCTGGATTTAAGTCGAATAAATATGCCAATTTTCACTGAAGAATAAAATAAATTTTTTTGTTAGGTTTGTGAAATTTACCTCACAAATAAAAGAAATCAGCTACTACTCTTGGCATGATTAGCAATTAGATTATGAATTTATTTGGAATCAAGAATAAAGAGAATATATGCTGAGGTTTTTAGTACAAATAAAAATTTTGTCCTTGTTTTACTGCTGATCGAATATATAAATTATCTTGAATTCCTGACATGGTTTATAGCAAAACATCTGCTTGTAGCTTATAAACCAGCAAAGTACACAAACACTGTGAATGAATAAAATATGCAATAAAGATTGAAGAGATTGACATCATAAGTTAGATATAATAATAACACATTCGGATTCGATGAAATATTAGGACAAATGTCTTATTTGTAGCATTGGAACGCGAGCTTGCCAAATTAAATATGAAATATACTTATAATTTTTGAAAATATTCAGCAAATACATTTGTTATCAAAGGTGTACTACAGAAAATTGCTTGGGAATAAATCCAGATGCTTACAGCTCAATTATGTCAGCTATTGAGAGAATGAAATTTTATCATTTGGATATGACTTTGTGTAACATTTAGTTGCCTCACGAACAAAATATTTGAGCATATAAGTGCTAAGAATTGGTCAGGAAATAGAAGTTATATGAGAATTTAAAGTAATGTTTTAGCTTCAGAAGTTCATGTCATAAGTTTTTTTAGAAATTTAAAAAATCAATCTATCAAGATAATATTTTATATTCTATACATATATGTTTGGGAATACATAAATTATGTACATATGTGTGAACACATTTATTTAACGGTAATGCTTATGTGCTTAGGAATTCAATACTACACAGACACTATAATATCATGTTTTACTCAGTGTATGTGTTCACATGTGAACGGTGGCATTATGGGAATTATTTCCTTTTTAATGCTTTTCTACATTTTTCCATATTTTGTGCAATAAAACATATTACTTTCCTAATAAAAACACAAAATTACTTCCTAATAACATTAATTTCAAATTATTTTCTTAAAATCTACACTGTCTTGTTAGTCATTCCACAAACATTTATTGTTTTCCTTTTTCTAGGGACTGTGTTAGCCACTAAGATTACGAAGTTTGACTTATTGTTTATTGTGGGAACAAATATATAAAACGTAATTAAATTACAGAGAGAAAGATGCACTTGTGTAAGTAGATATAAAATGCTGCTCTGCCTAAAATTAAAGAAAAAGACGTAGTGTCTAAGCTGGTAACTGAAAACAGGTAGAAAATAATCCACAAAATTGTTAAGAGAATGACTTCCCAGGTGCAAGGTGTACTTATCAGAACTTAATTCAGGCAAAAGCCTGACTTCTTCAAATCATGTCTGCTAGTCCAGAAAGCCAACCTATAGAATGGAAGTAGTTGAGGGGGAAATACATAAAGGCAAAGCTAAAAATAAAAACAAATTCAAAGTGAGCTGATTATTTTTTTCATCTTATAAATTTTGTTTATCATTATTAGATTACTGGAGGACATCTAAAATTTTTAAAGAGGTTAATAACATGAACAGCATTTCACTAATCCTAAAGTTCACTATTGTACTTCAGAATGAAAAATTCATTTATAGTAGTTCAAGATGACGCAGTATTGTTGACTCCAGAATCAAAGAATTTTAAAGTTAAAGAAACTTTAAGTATGTTCATATATTTCTATAAATAAATAAATTCCTAGGTTTATTTTTAGCTTCCCCTCCAGAATCCACCCCAGAGTAAATTATTTTCCAAAAACTTTTGTGAAAATTTGTCCTAAGTGTCAGCTACTCTAAAGGATAATGAGCTATTTCATTGATGTTCTGTCACATGGCTCCCAAAGTTAATTTCATATATGACACATAGAATATATTTTAATCTAGAAATATACTCTACCTATTTGATAAAAAGGACTGTATTTAATCCTGACATTTACATATATATGTGTGTATTATTTTTCTCTTTTATAAAAGAATTTATAACAGCTTATTTTATAAAGCATCTGTAATTGGATTAGTAAAATAGAAAGTAAAATGTGTAGGATTAAAAATTAAATATAAAGACTATGATAATTTTTATGACTAAACATAAAGTTTAAATGTGATAAACTAAAAGTTGAGGAAAATATGATCGCTCAAATATGAGAAAAGAAGAAGCATACCATTTCCTAAGGAACGCATTATTTTTTCCTATTACTGTATTCCTAAGCAGGTTCCTTCATGTGAAAAACAATGGGTGATATAAAGAAAAGTACCCCCAATAAAAGTTTTCTGGAAATTTTAAAAAGTGGAATTCATGTGGCTGGTTATTTTAGAAATGTTCAATAAAATTCAAGACACTGCATTGAAGTTCACTTCAGTGAAGGAATTCTGCCAGTGGCTATACTCATATTATCCCAATGTGGAGTCCTTTGGCTGCCAGACTCTACCAAATGCTAGAATGTAGACTTCTAAGGAAAACGAGTAGTTTTTCTTTTATATTATATTCTTTAAAACAATATAATCTCTGTCAGCTGGAATTTTGACAAGAAATTACAGCCTCTGGCAAGTAATTCTGGCTAATAATCTCTATGCTGATTAAGGACAGATACATTAGTCTTCTTCAGCAGCTGTTAGAATTAGCAAGTTTTATAAATATTAAGAAAACAAACCTAAGAGAAGACTTATTTACAAAAATATTGTCAAAAATTTCTGTCTTGAACAATTTCTTTTCATTGGAATATTTATAAAATGTAAGAAAAATAAAGGAAACAACCTAAATTTTATTCTTAGTTTAAAAAAATACACATAGGTACACACACTCACATATGTATGTATCACAGAGAAAGATAAAAGATCACTTTTTTCTAAGCCATTACCCACAAAAATTACTAAACATATTAAAGTGTGCTTAGCTTCTTATCTTTAGTGTACTCTAATTAATCTTATAATTCAAAATAGCTTACTTTATTTCCCTTTAGTTGTGTAACTCCCATGTTATATAATGCTTTGTGCTGAGATAAATGACAGGTATATTACTTAAGGCATTTGATATATACCTATTTTAAAATTTTTCATGCAAAATAAATGATATAACTCTATGGCTTAAAATAGGCAATGTATTTATCGGACCAGTCTCCTTAATCCCTTAATTTTATTTTTCATTTCTATGTATTTCTTTTGTTTTAACAGGCTTTACTTGTTAGAGCACTTTTAGGTCCACAGCAAAACTGAGCATAAAGTCCAGAGACTTCCCAGGTATCCCCTGCTCCGCACGTGCACAGCCTCCCCCATTATCAACATCCCCCAGCAGAGCGGTACATTTGTTACAATTGATGAACCTGCACAGACACCTCATTATCACCCAAAGCCCATAGTTTACATTAGGGTTCACTTTTAATGTTGTACATTCTATAGATTTGGAAAGATTTATGGTGGCTTATAACCATCATTATAGTATTATACAAAGTAGTTTCACAGCCCTAAAAATCCTCTGTGCTTTGCCTATTCATCTTCTCCCCTGCCCAACCCTTTGCAAACACTAATTGACTGTCTCTTTAGTTTTGCCCTTTCCAGAATGTCATATAATTGGAATTATACAGTATGTAGCCTTTACAGACTGGCTTCTTATACTTAGTAATACACATTTAATGTCCCCCCATGCCTTCTGATGACTTGATAGTTCATTTCTTTTTATTGCTGAATAATATTCCATTGGATGTACCACAGTTTTAAAACATCATTCACCTACTGAAGGACATCCTGATTGCTTCCAAGTTTTGACAGTTATGAATAAAGCTGCTATAAACATTAGCATGCAGGTTTTGCAGTGGAAATAAATTTTAATCTCCTTTGGGTAAGTACCAAGGAACATGATTGCTGGATCTTATAAAACTACGTTTAGTTTTGTAAGAGACTGCTGAACTGTCTTCCAAAGTGGCTGTAGTATCTTGCATTCCCACCAACCATGAATGAGAGTTCCTGTTGTTCCACGTCTTCACCAGCATTTGGTGCTGTCAGTCTTCTGGAATGTGGCCAGTCTATAGATGTGTAGTGGTATCTCAGTGTTGGCTTAATTTGCATTTCCCTGATGATATATGATGTGGAACATCTTTTCATATGCTTATTTGCCATCTGTCTATCCTCTTTGGTACCTGTTAAGGTATTTGGCCCATTTTTAATTTTTCTTTTATTGTTGAGTTCTAAGAGTTCTTTGTATATTTTGGATAATAGCGCTTTATCAGATATTTTACAAATATTTTCTTTTGTAAATATTTTCTCTCAGTCTGCCTTTTCATTTTCTTGACAGTGTCTTTCGTGGAGCATAAAACTTTAATTTTAATGAAATTCAGTTTATCAATTGTTTCTTTCAACATATAATTATTTTTCACTGTTTTTTAATCTCAGAATTTTGCTAAATTACCCAACTCAAAGAATGCAAAATCAGTGACGAAAATTAAATGTATAACACTTATATTGTAATCTATTTAATTTTTTTATTCTCAAAGTTATTAAAATATTAGAGTGGATTTTTTTAATACTAGATTTAATTTTTGAGTAGTTTTAGGTTTATAGAAGAGTGAGCACAAAGTACAGAGTTTCTATATACCCCCTCTCTGCCTATCCATCTCCCCCATTATTAAAATCTTACATTAGTGTGATGCATTTGTAACAATTGATGAGCCAATAATGTTCCATTGTTAACTAAAGTTCATAGTTTACATTGTTTCACTCTTTGTGCTGTGCATTCCAAGAGTATTGACAAATTTATAATATGTATCCACCATTTATAGTATCATACAGAATAGTTTCCCTGCCCTAAACATCTCCTGCTCTACCTATTCATTCATTCCTCTCTTCCCTGAATTCCTGGAAATCACTGATCTTTTTACTGTCTCCATGATTTTGCCTTTTACCTGTTATATAGTTGGAATCATACACATGTAATCTTTTCAAGTTCACCTATTTCCATAGTGGAATTTTTATGTCATTATTCATCAGTATTAGGATAACAGAGGTTTCCCAGATACCTTAATATACATGAGAAAAATATACCTGGAATGTATAATCATTCATATATTTATTTTAAATGGTCAAGCATATTTTTGAAGTGTTTTCATCAAGCAAATAAGAAACCTTGCTAGCTGATACAAGTGAAACCAAATAAAAGTCAAATGAAGACAAACATAAGTCAAATGAAGCCATGGTATTGATAGTGGAGGAGGGGAATAAAATTATCATTTGAAGAATAACAGTACGATTCTGCCTGACCCTAAAATCAGATCCTGGAAAGTTAAAGTGAGAAAGGACCTAGGTGCCTCTCTACTTCTATTTCCTAATTAAGTCAAAGAACTTGGAATGCAAAAAGATTTGATAAACTCACACACTAGAAAGGAGTACAGTTTGATGTAGAATCCAGGTTCCTGAGGTTGCAATATTTTCTTTCTACTGAAGCCAGTTTTATTAAACTTTGGAATATCTACTAGCTTAGCCTAGGCTGCTTCAAAATCTTTTTCTCTTAAGTAACCTATTGGTCTTATTGTTCTTACTGTGTAGTTAGTATCTTCTTTTTCTACTATGTTACTGATTTGAAGAGTTTTTTTTTTTTTTTTTTTTTCTTTTTGATTTTCAGAGGAGTTACTACACTGTGCCTAGTATGGCTTTATTTGTATTTTTCTTTTTTGAGTTTCACAGATTTTCTTGAATCTGTTACTGGATATTTGCTTGGCAAATTCATTATCCACATTCCTCAATTAAAATGTCTTAGATATCTTCCTCATGGTCCACTTTTGTGTTTTGCTGTTTTCTGTACCTTTCATTCCATTTTTCGCTTTTGATTCAATCTGCATATTAGCTAATGGCCTCTTTTCACTTCACTGGTTCTCTCTTCAGCTGTTTCCAATGCCCTGCCCATCCATCAAGCTCTTAATATAAATTATTGTTCAGTTCTAGAATTTCCACTTGATTTTTTGTGTGGATTTCCTTGATAGTGTTTTCTATCATATCACATATTTTCTTGAATATATGAGTCATAATTATTTTGGATCTATAGCTGCAATCTCAAACAATTGGAACACTTCTTGCCTGTTTGCACTGGTTAGTTTTTTTTGTTTTGTTTTTTCTTTTGTTTTTTTTTTTCAGTACTAATTCTTGGTATAATTGGTAATTTGGGATCAATTCTAGACTTGGTGTCTGAAAAGTTATAGAGGCTCTAGACAATGTTGTCTTTGTCTAAAAAGGATTTACTCTAAGCCCCTTTACTCAATAAAATCGAGGTGGGAGATTACTTGATGATAAGATTTATATGGTTTGAGTCTCCTCTGACTATGGTTTATGACCTCTCTAAGGTATAATCCTCTGTGGTTCCCAAATGAACTTTTCAATGTTTACCTGAGTCCCCTTAGTGATTTTTGTTCTCCAGCATTATACAACTGCTAAACGTTCCCATGAAATTCTCAGGTGTTTTTTGTTCAGCCTTTTAGCCTCACGCTGAGCAGTCTAATAGCCAACAAATGACTTAAAGAAAACTCCACACAGAGTCCAGGTTTCATTTTTCATCACCTACCCTTTCTCTGGTATGTTAGTCCCTCAAGATCTAGGTGCTTTGACAAGCCTGGAATTTAATTTTTGTCTCCTCGGGACCATGAGATTACAGACAGCACTGTTGCCTCTCTACCACTTATCGATTCTCTTCTAGCTTCTTAACCTCAGCTTCTTGTCTTGAGCTATTTAAGTTGGCAAGTGCTTTGAAAGGAAAATAAGTAAACAAGAAGCTAAGCTATAAGTATCTTTTCTTTCAGCATCTTGGCCCTTCAAGTCTAACTATCTTGAAATATGTTACCCCTCTTCACACTAATTAGGATTGCTATGATATTAAAACACAAAGCAAAACAAAACAAAATAACGAATATTGGTGACATGTAGAGAAATTGGAACCCTTGTGCTTTGCTGATAGGGATGTAAAATGGTACAGACATTGTGAAAAACAGTATAGGGTAACTCAGAATATTAAATACAGAATTTAAAAAATAAAACAGTCTATTATTGGATCCAGTAAATCCACTTCTGAGTATATACCCAAAAGAATTGAAAGCAGTGTCTCAAAGAGATATTTGTACACACATGTTTATATTCATAATTGCCAAAATGTGGAAGCAACCTAAGTGTCCAGCCATGGATGAATGGATAAAGAAAATGTGGCATATACGTACAATGAAATATTATTCAGACTGAAAAAAAAAGGAAGGAAATTCTGACACACACTACAACAAGGATGAATTTTGAAGACATTATGCTCAGTGAAATAAGCCAGACACAGGAGCACAAATATTATATGACTATACTTACATTAAACACCTAGAATTGTCAACTTTATAGAGAAATAAAGTAGAGTAGTGGCTACTGGAGGCTGGCGGAGGGGGTATTGGGAAGCTGTTATTTAATAGGTACAGAGTTTCAGTTGTGGATGGTGAAAATTTCAGATGATGTATAGTGGTCATGATTGCACAATAATGTGAATGTACTTAATGCCACTGAACTATGTACTTAGAAATGGTTAAAATAGTCGATATTATATGATGTATACTTCACCACAACAAAAAGGTATGTTACCTTCAAAGACAGTGGGTTTGCACTTTATTATTTTATTAAACATTTTGTAGATATTTTCAGTGGGTGCTTTAGTCTGCTATGAACTGCTCTGCCATAGGCACTCTGATTACTCTTAGATATTATAAAAATGCATTTTAACCTCAATTGATATTTATCAGGGACTTACTAGTACTTGTGCTTGTATACACTGTCATTATGATAAATTCTAGAGATGAAAATAGAAGTGAAATAATACAAAATATACAGTTGACTCTTGAACGACATGGATTTGAACAGATCCACTTATATGTGGATATTTTTCAGTAAATCTGTATTACAGTACTACACAATCCTAGGTTGGTTGAATCCACAGATGTGGAACTGTGAGTACGGAAGGTCAAAAACCCACATATCTAGTGTCAGGAGTATTGTGAATATAGAAGTAAAGGAAAAACACAAGAGATTTTTTCCAACTCAGAAGACATAATACCTTCTCTTAATAAAGACAGAACACAGTGAGAGATTTTCTAGTAAACAATGATTTATAAGGCACAAAGAAAAGGAATAGAATACTTCATGGGAATGTTTGTGAAACAATGAACTGTTGTTGTTATTAGTTATTAGATCACAATTTACTAGAATGTGGTTTGGAATATGAAAGACATTTTTAGGTTAAGTTTATCCTTGGACACTGCTAAAATAAAATTTGCTTTATAAGAGGATAAGGACATCAACAATATGAAAGGGATTTTAATTGGGTACATTAATGATAATGAGGACATTTAAGAAACTAGTATAGGCAGAAAGTGAACAAAAAAACTGAATTAAAACAATAGCAGGAAGGATAGACAAAGAGGGAGAGAGAGAGTTGACCATTCTGCAGCAGATTTTACTTTATTTTTTAATTCAGGTGCAGAAGATTGAGATAATTATGTACATCAGTTATGGAACATTGCCACTATTACATCATTGGTCCATACAAATTCTCTCACTTACTGTTTCTATTTATTGTTTATTCATTTATTTATTCTTTCATTCCTTTTATTTATATCTCCATTTTTACTCCCTTTATCAGCACTTGCCCTCTCTTTGTAGGCAGTCGTATCCTTTTTGGTGATCCTGTGTGTTCTGAGAAATAGATTTCATCTGTTATGGAAACATTTTTAATTTATATAAATATTATTTTATTTCTTACTTTTTGAATTTTCTAAGTACTGTTGCTAGGTGTACATTTATTCATTTGCTGCACATGGCTGCATGATATGCCATATATTTTACTCATCCACTTTTCCTGGGATAGACGCTCATATTTTCTCCAAGTACCAAAACACATCCCAAAGCGCACACATACACACTCACACATACACGCAAAGAGACTACACAAGCCTATACCCCACATATTCATAGGACATGGCAACTGATTCATCGTGTGGAAGAAAAAGAAAGCATTTACCATGACTCTGAATTGTGTACTAAAAGCAGGAAACAGGGTCAATAGTGAAGCTATTACCTACAATAACTTCTAAACCAATACCCCACCAAACACCATATTTTATCTCTTAAAAGTTTCCAAATGTTTAAAAATTTGAAAAACTACAAGTCTGAGCAACCATTTTCAAACTTTTGATTTAACATTCAGGTGGAGAAGAGATGTCCTTTCTCTGGCATCCAGGTAGGTAGAAACTAACCCAGATGTACATTATTTGTTTGGACCTGAGTTATTGTAAAAATTACAGGGATTTCCCTGGTGGTGCAGTGGTTAAGAATCCACCTGCCAATGCAGGGGATACGGGTTCAATCCCTGGTCCGGGAAGATCCCACATGCCACGGAGCAGCTAACCCCATGTGCCGCAACTACTGAAGCCTGCGCGCCTAGAGCCCGTGCTCCTCAACAAGAGAAGCCACCGCAATGAGGAGCCCGCGCACCGCAAGAAGAGTAGCCCCCGCTAGCCGCAACTAGAGAAAGCCCGCGTGCAGCAATGAAGACCCAACGCTTTTTGGCTAAAAAAGGAAAAAATTAAAAAAAGAAAATTACCATTGTCTGTAAACAAATATTTTAAGGAAGTCTGTGGTAAATGAATAACCAGAGAGGGAAAGACTGCAGTGCAGGCATTAAAGATGAAAGAGCTTTCCTGGTGATGATGGTATCTTAATAAAGCACTCTCTGGAAGAAAAAAAAAAAATCATATTTTTGACTTCTCAATATGAATGACTTCTCATCTTATCCTACTTTTCTTCTCAACTGGCAGAAATATTAATGTACTGATTTCTCTAATATAGATTATAGTTCACTTTCATTTTTAGCATCAGTCTTATCCTTGCCCTAAGTTTTAATTTAATTTTTAATTTAATTTTAGTTTTAAAAGTATCATGGAGTTAGTTGCATTTTGATTAAAAGATTTCTCAGTAATCTAGATAATAACATTACATCAAGCAAGCAGAGTTGAGCAGAGAGAAGAGAGAAGTCAAAGTGCAATGCAAAGGAATGGCAACCTTGACTCACCCCACAGGGAGCTCTGGAGCTAAAATAAACCTGAGAATTGTCCAGAGTGGTTCATATGGTGGCCAGATCTTTATATCCTCACATTGATCAATCCGTCATGAAAGCCATCCCAGGTGGGGTTTGGGGGAAATGATCTTGGACAAGATGGATCTTTGAGCTAAGATATTTCCTGACAAGACTGAAAGTTAAAGGTTTTCTGCCGTTGGTAATCCCAGTAGGCGGGGCAGGTCCTTCATTGAAGTGAGACCTCAGTTTTGCTGGATTTAGTGGCTCACCTGGTGGCATAACCAACATCCTCATTTCTGAGGAATCTCAGGCTAAGGCAGCTGCACTTGTCCATTTACTGTCAAAATTCGGCAAGAGGGGTCAATGGATTCTGGGTCAAAAAATTGGCTCATGACCAAAATTTGGCAAAGAATCGTGACTTGTTCATTGGGGCAACTGCCTTCTGTGGGCTATTCATCCAATCTTGACATTCACCTAAAATCCTCTCAGTCCCAGGCTAATAGGATAGCTATAATTTTGGGTTCAGTAAGTTAATTTTACCTACCCTTCCTATGCAATTCATCTCTTCTAAATACACACACACACACACACACACACACACATATACACAACTTAGTTTTATAGAATGAGGGTCATTATAAAGCAGTTATAGGAATAGGAAGTGACATATATATGCAATAGGAATAGGAAGTGACATATATATGCAATAGGAAGAATGTGAAACAGTGAATTTTTTTATTTACAGAAAATATTGTTTTGAGACTCCTTTAAAATGGTCTATGTCTGTAAAAATATCAATAATTTGTTCTAGGGGGCTTCATTGTCAAGATGAACTTTGTAATTATTTGGAAGTAGAGTTTTGTCTTACCAGAAATAATTTGCTTTCAGGATACCATGATTCAGATCCAAGCCAAAAGAGAAGTATGTGCTGGTAAATGAAGTCAGTGAGAGAAGGAAATTTTTTAAAAGTCAAACAATCTAAGAAAGAAGAGATACACATTAATTTGGAAATAATAATGAAAAATATTACAATATTCCTAATGGAGTTACATAATAAAATAAATTTAACTTAAATTTTCTATCCCTACAGTTGTTAGATTGACTAAGAGTGAGAGGACTAAACTTCAGGCTAACTTACTAGCTGCATACAATTCACTTAACTTGTGTGTGTGTGTGTGTGTTTTAAATAAAAGGAGGACAATATTGTTTCTATTTTACAGGGTTGTTGTGACAATGCGCCATTGTCTCAGTAGCTGCTAAATTGCTCTATGAACTTAGCTCTTAAGATTAATTCCATAGTTTGGGTAGAAATTGAAGATGTCTTGGGCATGTAGAAGGAATTCTTAGACAAGACCTTACCATGAGGATTACCTATGTAGAGTTACCATACCCTGAGGTCTTATTCTTAATTTACAGATCCAGAAATGTGATTTTGTTCAAAGTAAGAAGTGATTCTCCTTTTAGGAACTAAATTATCCTCATAGTAACTGACATATATATGCAAAAGCTAGAGGTGTGCTCAACATTGCCTCTCTTTCTTATTGACAACAAGTTACATCTCAGAAGCATCCCAGATTCCTAGCATTGTTCAACATAGACTCTCCAGTTTTTAAATACAGCTGGGAAGCCGAAAATAAACAGAACTTAGTGGTATGATACATAGGCTCTCAATAAATATCTGTGGAGACACGGTAGCTTTTAATTCTTTAATCACCTCTTTTTAAGCCTTCATGCTAAACAACGCATCTCCTTATTACATAGATCTTCCTTCAGGGTTTATAAAATATAAGTGAACACAGTGTGTTCAAAGGGACATTATTCCACCTATTCCAAAAGGTGGATGAGTGAGTGGGGGTCCCTTTGGACAAATGTTTAGGGAACTTTGTATTAGAGAAAGTAAATTATTTCTCTCCTCCAGACTTCTCAGTGTGTTGAGTATGCTAATATGCATTAAGAATCTCTGAGTGGGAATATATCATGCAGTGGTTTCCTAAATTTATTTGAAAACTGAAGTTTTTCCACTGGGCTTATTATAATTATTACATACTATTAAGCATGTTCGGGAAAGACAGACACACTAATAGTGAAGCTTTAGGCTTTATAATTTTGTTACACAGATTAAAATGTGGATTTTTTTCAGTCACCCATTTACAGATGACAATCTTTAGGGTACGTAGTGTTATTATTAATTCTTTATTATTTTTCTTAAGCAAATACCTAAGGTTCTTTGCAGCTGTCTCTACTTAACCACCAAGAAATATGATTTGTTTTAATAGCATGCTTGGTTTTCCTACAGCACTCTTCATTAGCAAATCTCTGTCTCTTGCACATCCTCGGAGTGTAACTTTAACTTCATGTTAAAGTGGCACAATGCTGCTGCTTCCATGCACATTTAAGGTTGTATCATATGATTAATTGGATTATTAGACTGAGCCACACCAATTTTTTTTCCTGAGAGTGATTCCAAAAGATGTCCTGTAAAAGGTGAAAGATTTATTCTATCTGAAGAGAAACTAAAGACTGGGATTGACATATATACACTAGTTTGTAAAAAATAGATAACTAATAAGAACCTGCTGTATAAAAAAAATAAAATACAATACAAAAAGAAAAAGATGTGCTGTAAGGATTTTTTTCAAAAGGATTATTTTTTATTGAACATAAAATGCTTATGTATTCAAAACGTTCTTAGTGGATTGAATAGCTATGTCTATTTCTCCATCATTTTAAGTAATTGTTTACATATGTGTGTGTATATATATATATATATATATAATATGTGTGTATACACATATATGTAATATATATTGCTGGTCCCTTATATGCAGTATTATTGGGTTTATTGAACGTATCTATTTTTTTCTCCATTAATCAGATAATTGTGATCACATATGCCATGTCAGATTAATATAGTTTTGTTTTGGGTTTTATTTTGTTTCAGCATATATTCACTATGATGATTTTGTTGTTAAACAATGACATGTTCTATGAGACTAGTGATAGGTGGATTGTTAGAAAAAGAAGGAAATGTTTGTCAAGGATTTTATCATAAGTAGAGAAAAACTTGGAAAACAAATTACATTTTATTTTATTATGCTTTTTAAAAAATTATTTATTTTTATTTATTTATTTTTGGCTGTGTTGGGTCTTCGATTTCTGTGCGAGGGCTTTCTCTAGTTGTGGCAAGTGGGGGCCTCTCACTATCGCGGCCTCTCTTGTTGCGGAGCACAGGCTCCAGACGCGCAGGCTCAGTACTTGTGGCTCACGGGCCGAGTTGCTCCGCGGCATGTGGGATCTTCCCAGACCAGGGCTCGAACCCGTGTCCCCTGCATTGGCAGGCAGATTCTCAACCACTGCACCACCAGGGAAGCCCTTATTATGCTTTTTAAAAAATCATTCACATTGCTGAAAGAACACCAAATAATAGATACGAAGTACAGTATTTATTATCTTATTCAATATATCATATATTCAAAAACGTTTCAAAACTCTTCTAATTGGTGAAGCATAAATTGTGAAACTTAGAACAAATATTGGCTAAGAACAAAAAGAATAAATCGTGCTCCAGATGACAAAAGTTATGTTATTAAAAACAATCTCTAAAGATGTTTCTATACAAGCTGAATTAGAGGTCAAATTCCTGTCTATCAATCCTTATTACTGTAGAGTTTATTTTCTAATAATAGGCAGGAATAAGGAAGGCCAATTAAAATGAAAATAAAATACAGGATTACAGCAAACAACATAGTAAAAACACATATATAAAGCAGGCTTCCAACTTATGTTTTATTTGTTCTTTCTCTTATGCTTGAGGAGAAACAGCTCATTATAAATTATAAATAACCTCAGCATAAAACAGGTAAGAAACAGAAAATGCTTGGATGTTTTAAAGAGAATTTCCTCTTTTTAATTAGCAGTTGGATTTTTTATTCCTTTAGCATGCAGGAAAGAATAAATAACAGAAAGAAATCTTTTTTTTAACATCTTTATTGGAGTATAATTGCTTTACAATGGTGTGTTAGTTTCTGCTTTACAACAAAGTGAATCAGCTATACATTTATCCCCATATCTCTTCCCTCTTGTGTCTCCCTCCGTTCCACCCTCCCTATCCCACCCCTCTAGGTGGTCACAAAGCACCAAGCTGATCTCCCTGTGCTATGCGGCTGCTTCCGACTAGCTATCTATTTTACATTTGGTAGTGTATATAAGTCTATGCCACTATCACTTCGTCCCAGCTTACCCTTCCCCTCCCCGTGTCAAGTCCATTCTCTAGTAGGTCTGGGTCTTTATTCCCGTCCTGCCCCTAGGTTCTTTTTTTTTTTTTTTTTTTTAATTTTTCATGCAAAATTCCATGCATATTTTATTCTTTATAATGAACTGCTATTAGATTCTTACATCATAATTTCAAAATATAACTTTTAGAGAAATGGCACAATACATTTGGTACTATATAATCAAAGTTGTAAAATAATCAGCATAGATTGTTATGTATGGTTGGAACATTTTCAAATCAAAACTTCAAAGGACTTTTAAAATGTGGTCAATTCAGATGCTACCAGTACAATACTAATAAACACGACAGCTCAATTATAAAATTGTTAACTCTCAATGCACTCAGTGATCCACTAATTCAAAATTTTTATAGTCGGTTTTGATGAGACTAAAACTCGCAGAATGCTTCTATTCTGCTACCACACAGCAAATAGCCATTGAAAAGGATGTGCTCATCGTTATGTAATCCAACAGATAGTACATATCTTAAGGCATTCTAAATGCAAAATAAATATATCAGCTTTAAATCCCCTGCCATAATGCAGCTGAAAAAACTGATTGTAACTGATTGCACTGTAAACTATATATTGTTCTAGCTTTACACATTCTTTTCTATTCTCTTTGAAAGACAACTTGAGCATTTTTAGGAAATAACACTGAAAAGTAAAATAACTTGGATTCACACTAAAAAAGCAAGTGTAATGTATTACCCCACTATAAACATATTTTTGGTACGTCCTTGCTGCCCCTAGGTTCTTCATAACCATTTTTTTTCTTTTAGATTCCATATATATGGGTTAGCATACGGTATTTGTTTTTCTCTTTCTGACTTACTTCACTCTGTATGGCAGACTCTAGGTCCATCCACCTCACTACAAATAACTCAATTTCATTTCTTTTTATGGCTGAGTAATATTCCATTGTATATATGTGCCACATCTTCTGTATCCATTCATCCGTCAGTGGGCACGTAGGTTGCTTCCATGTCCTGGCTATTGTAAATAGAGCTGCAATGAACATTTTGGTACATGACTCTTTTTGAAGTATGGTTTTCTCAGGGTATATGCCCAGTAGTGGGATTGCTAGGTCGTATGGTAGTTCTATTTTTATTTATTTAAGGAACCGCCATACTGTTCTCCATAGTGGCTGTATCAATTTACATTCCCACTAACAGTGCAATAGGGCTCCCTCTTCTCCACACCCTCTCCAGCATTTATTGTTTGTAGATTTTTTTGATGATGGCCGTTCTGACTGGTGTGATGTGATACCTCATTGTAGTTTTGATTTGCATTTCTCTAATGATTAGTGATGTTGAGCATCCTTTCATATGTTTGTTGGCAATCTGTATAACTTCTTTGGAGAAATGTCTGTTTAGGTCTTCTGCCCATTTTTGGATTGAGTTGTTTGTTTTTTTGATATTGAGCTGCATGAGCTGCTTGTAAATTTTGGAGATTAATCCTTTGTCAGTTGCTTCATTGGCAAATATTTTCTCCCATTCTGAGGGTTGTCTTTTCGTCTTGTTTATGGTTTCCTTTGCTGTGCAAAAGCTTTTAAGTTTCATTGAGTCCCATTTGTTTCTTTTTGTTTTTATTTCCATTTCTCTAGGAGGTGGGTCAAAAAGGATCTTGCTGTGATTTATGTCACAGAGTGCTCTGCCTGTGTTTTTCTCTAAGAGTTTTATAGTGTCTGGCCTTACATTTAGGTCTTGAATCCATTTTCAGTTTATTTTTGTGTATGGTGTTAGGGAGTGTTCTAATTTCATTCTTTTACATGTAGCTGTCCATTTTTCCCAGCACCACTTATTGAAGAGGCTGTCTTTTCTCCATTGTATATTCTTGCCTCCTGTATCAAAAATAAAGTGACCATATGTGCAAGGGTTTACTCTGGGCTTTCTATCCTGTTCCATTGATCTATATTTCTGTTTTTATGCCAGCACCATACTGTCTTGATTACTGTAGCTTTGTGGTATAATCTGAAGTCAGGGAGCCTGATTCCTCCAGCTCCGTTTTTCTTTCTCAAGATTGCTTTGGCTATTCGGGGTCTTTTCTGTTTCCATACAAATTGTGAAATTGTTTGTTCTAGTTCTGTGAAAAAAATCCAAAGCTAAAACCCAGGAGCTGTGCAAACAAAGAAGAGAAAGGGAAATTTCTCCCAGCAGCCTCAGGAGCTGGGAAAACTGGACAGCTACATGTAAAAGAATGAAATTAGAACACTCACTAACACCATACACAAAAATAAACTGAAAATGGATTCAAGACCTAAATGTAAGGCCAGACACTATCAAACTCTTAGAGGAAAACATAGGCAGAGCACTCTTTGACATAAATCACAGCAAGATCCTTTTTGACCCACCTCCTAGAGAAATGGAAATAAAAACAAAAAGAAACAAGTGGGACTTAATTAAACTTAAAAGCTTTTGCACAGCAAAGGAAACCATAAACAAGATGAAGAGACAACCCTCAGAATGGGAGAAAATATTTGCCAATGAAGCAACTGACAAAGGATTAATCTCCAAAATTTACAAGCAGCTCATGCAGCTCAATATCCAAAAAAAACAAACAACCCAATCCAAAAATGGGCAGAAAACCTAAACAGACATTTCTCCAAAGAAGTTATACAGATTACCAACAAACACATGAAAGAATGCTCAACGTCATTAATCATTAGAGAAATGCAAATCAAAACTACAGTGAGATATCATCTCACACCAGTCAGAATGGCCATCATCAAAAAATCTACAAACAACAAATGCTGGAGAGGGTGTGGAGAAAAGGGAACACTCTTGCACTGTTGGTGGGAATGTAAATTGATACAGCCACTATGGAGAACAGTATGGAGGTTCCTTAAAAAACTAAAAATACAACTACCATATGACCCAGCAATCCCACTACTGGGCATATACCCTGAGAAAACCATACTTCAAAAAGAGTCATATACCAAAATGTTCATTGCAGCTCTATTTACAATAGGCAGGACATGGAAGCAACCTACATGTCCACTGACAGATGAATGGATAAAGAAGATGTGGCACATATATGCAATGGAATATTACTCAGTCATATAAAGAAACGAAATTGAGTTATTTGTAGTGAGGTGGATGGACCTAGAGTCTGTCATACAGAGTGAAGGAAGTTCAGAAAGAGAAAAACAAATACCTATGCTAACCCATATATATGGAATCTAAAAAAAAAAAAAAAATGGTCATGAAGAACCTAGGGGCAAGACGGGAATAAAGACGCAGACCTACTGGAGAATGGACTTGAGGATACGGGGAGGGGAAATGGTGAGCTGGAACAAAGCGAGAGAGTGGCATGGACATATATACACTACCAAATGTAAAATAGATAGCTAGTGGGAAGCAGCCGCATAGCACAGGGAGATCAGCTCAGTGCTTTGTGACCACCTAGAGGGGTGGGATAGGGAGGGTGGGAGGGAGGGAGACGCAAGAGGGAAGAGATATGGAGATATATGTTTATGTATATCTGATTCATTTTGTTATAAAGCAGAAACTAACACACCATTGTAAAGCAATTATACTCCAATAAAGATGTTAAACAAATTTTTTTAATTAAATAAATGGAATATAACTCTATATATGCCGCCAAAGTTTATGTTATATAGAAAATATAAGAAGAAAACACTGAGCTTAAGAATCAAAACTTTCCAAAATTTAATATGCATATAGCATAGGTAATATCACATTTACCTTTGGATGTCCAATTCTTTTATTTTTAGCCATCTTATAAAAACATTTTTTAAGATTAACATTGAACTGGGAATTACATTCATGATAGAATTTGTTTCTATTTCCTTGAGATAGTCTAACATTTGCCTTAAACATTTGCAGAGCAACTCCATGGAGAACATTTCAGAACATTTCCTTCAGGCAGGCATTTGAGGATATACATGGACAGTCAGTGTGTGAGATTTAGTCAAGAAAATCCCTCTGAAACAAACTGCTATTTTAAAGCCACACATCACTTTACATGTACTGTTATTCTAGGCCCTGTGAAATATACAGGGTTCTGTCTCCAGTCTATGTCTGCAGCCACTGCTCAGGTGTTCTCTGGACCTCATCATGTCTGGAAATGTTCTCACCTTCAAGATGTCAAAATCTGAGTTTCCATTTTCTGATGATAAACCTGTCTTAGCATTTCTCGTATTTTTTTAACTCCTATTGAACTTGATCATTAATTTATTATCTGTTGCTATTCTTTACCCTGTGCTGTTTTTGCAGCCAGACACTGCTGTTCTGGCTTTACATGTCTGTATCCAACAAGAAAAAAATAATAGCCATTTAAGGGGCATCATTTTTTTGTTACTTTAGAACACCACGTTCCTATGACTTTTTGCCACTCCTGTCCAGAAAATCCTCAGTTTTGAATCTCTCTCACTGTTAATTCTGCCTGTTTCTGTTGCATAATGTTGCAAAACTAATTAGAGCCAGTGAATGAGCAACCCTGTAATTAATGTCTATATCAGAGACACTTCAGTTTCAAAAGTGAGAGAGGATATTATAAAACCGGTATAAACTAGCTCTGTCTAAGAGAAACAAAAGTAGGCCTATTTTCCCATCAGAATTTGTCTTCAGGGATGCTTGAAATTTTCTTATTTTTAAAAAATTTTAGGCATTTCCAGTGTCAGCTTTAAGTTTAAGCTGACAAGAAGTTTAGGCTCAAGAAGTGAATTCCTCTGTCTCATCCCAAATTCAGTTCAACCAGAATCAATTCCTTTCTCCTTCCATGAGAAGACTGAGATCTCACCACCTCAAAATATTTCTCTCTCTCTTCTTAGTCCTTTTCTTTGTCTGAGTTTAAAAAATAGTTCTTCAGTTCTTACTCAAAATTCTTTTCATTGTTCTACTACTTCATTGGCTTTCTTTTGAGGTCAGAGCAGAGGGTTGAGGCTGGCTATCATAATCCCTTGCCTTTCCTCTTCTACTAATCCCAGCCTCCCAGGAGGTAGAAAATATGTCTTTCCAACCCACAGACCTAGGCGTTATCTAGGAGTCCCTCTTTGGTTTTATATACATTTTTTCCACACAGGACTTGCTCATCCATCATGATAGATTCAAGCGAGACTTAAGCAACTGTCACACCCCAGCCTGCTTTCTACAGATGTGTTGGTTGATGGATGAAATTCTGATTTTTTCCAGTGTTGCTACTGGAAGTAGTTAGAAAGTCCAAAGTTAGAAAGTTCAAAGCTGAACTTATTTTTGCCATTGAGCCTACAAATTTTACTAGTCCAAGTGTAAAAATCACTACATGTCCTTATATAGTCATAGTTGTGAAACCTTGGGTCAGTCATAAATGGCCCTCTTTTCAGTATCTCCAGATAAAATTAGTCACCAGGTCTTGAAGGTTGCTCTTCCACCACACTTCTCACACTTATTACCAAGTTGTACGTTATTACTGATACTCTGTCAGATAGCTCCACATTGTCCTTCTGCCAGCTTAATCTTAAAGCGTAACTCTGATCATTTCAAGCCACTGAGCTCTTCGAGAACTTTGTACATTCCTTCTCTTGGACGCTGTTGTACATACAGACCCCTTAGTTTGCATTCATGGCTTTTCTTTCTCTGGCCTCAAAACATACTCCCAGTTATTTTTGCTCACAATATTCCATTAGCCAGTTTGGATGGCATGCTGCTTCCTAATTGCGACCAAAATGGTCATTTTGTTCCTCCCTCTAGGGACATCTTCTGTTGAAACTCCATATTCTTAAGTCCTTTATCGTAGTCAGTATCTTCCCATGAGAAATGGTTTACTCTCCAACCAGATGTGAATTCTCCTTTCTTTAATTCCCATGTTCTTACTATTTTTACTTTTTGTCTCATAAATATTATTTGTGTACTGTTTTATCCTCCTCATAGAGTATTATTTTCTAAAGAAAAGGATGTATGCTTAACCCATGGTTAAAACACTGGGACACCATTCTTACTTACACTAGTCAATCATTTATTGCTTGTACAAATGTGACTATTTGATTGTAGTAGAAATATGTATACAACTGTCATGTAAAAATAATATTAGATCTCTCTGCAAAGTTGTTTTCAATAATCAGGTAGCAAGTATCATTTTACCTAATAAATAGTTAAAAGGATTGATGCATGAAGAAAGTACAGGATTTATTCACAGATGAGTCCCAGTCTCTGTTAGAACTTGAAAGAGATACTAGGTCCTTTATACTCCTCTTTCCCTGTTCATTTTAAACAGAGCCCACCATATGCATGCAAACTGCTGCAGTCATTCATTAAGTAAATTCAACCTCTCATTTTCCTTAAATCATCGCTGATTTGAGCTTACTGTTTTCTCAACTTAGGCCTAAGAAAATTATGGCCAGTTATTCATTCTCTAATTAACCTAAAAGTGAACTATATTTCATTGCTTGTAGGATGGTATGGGAAATCTGAGAGTCACCAAGAAGGGAATCCGACTTGAAGGTATATCTGAGTTTCTACTTCCATTGTATGTGAAAGAAATTCATTCCCGAAAGGTATGTGATACTGGCTTTGGCTTACTGTAAAAGATAATTTAGAGGTTATGTTTTAGCTTAAAATAGGAGGACAGTTACCCCTTATCTCTTCAGTATGCGTTTAGTTATTTTAAGCTAAAGACTTATTTGAAGAAATCAAAACAATGAAGCAATTGAAAAACCAGTGGAGAAGTTAGTTTCAAACTGACAAATTAGAGAGCCATTTCAAATTAAACTGCAGTGTTGCGCTTGTTAGTCTACAAAATATGCCCCTCTGTTTTCAATGGACATTAAAAATCCAGTTATATTAATTCCAAAAGGGGCATTTAACATATTTTGAGTAATTTCTGCAAGAACCTTGACTTGAATAAATGATATTAATTCAATGTATTTTACATCTTTTCAGCTTTAAGGGACATGCATTTTCTAAAAGAGGTGACAAAAAGTCTTAGTACAGAAATTAACTTTATTTCTGGATGTACATTATTTAAAACCAGTAAGAATATTTATTCTTTCAAATGTATGTGTGTATGTGTGTGTGCTATGTGTGTTTTATCACCTAGCAGCATGCTAAAAATCAAAACATTATAGCTTAGACATTGTTCATTTTTGCTTAAGTGTGTTATTTCTCAGAAGGTAGTATCTTTGGTACATCAGAATCTCACTAGACTCTTTCAAATGTAATAGGCTTTCCCCTGGGATATGTGTGTATGTGTGGAAATAAATTTAGTAAAACAGAATAATTAGAAAGATTGTTATATAAAATGTGGAAAGATTACTAACCTTATTTCATAAATATGAAAGTATATTTTAGACTAGAATGTTTTAATATTAGCAATATATTAGCAAATGAGTTGCATAGTAAGCCAAAATTTTATAATTTGCTTCGAGGCTATTTTTCCCTTAAATATCAAAGTGAACACAGAACAAAGGATTCTTTTTCATAAAAATTCTAATTAGGATAATTATATTAAGTTTAAATTTTATTTTGTTATGTGTGAACTTGCAGAGCTTCCTAATATACTATATTGACTGCTACTCTGGGTACTGGAAATTTTTTATTAAGATTACTTTCTGGATTTTGGTCAGAGAATAAATAATACGATAGACACATGTATGAACACCTGACCTTACTGATTAAACTATTAAAACTAATTAAACTTAAAATAAAAAGTTTGTTTGGTGTTTTTATTTGATTTGATTGTTAGGAAAACTGAAAACAAATAGCACGCTTACACATATTAGCATCTTCCCTTTGATTGGAAGTTATCACCACTCAGTTATTTTCTGGTTCCTTGTGTTTGGCACCACTAAACAGTTTCATATTTGAAGAAATGAAAACTCATACTTGGAAATAAAAACAGTACTTAACATAGGACAAAGGTGAGAGTCATCATAGGCAGGACCTTCTTTGAAAATGTATCCTATTGATAAGTCTGGGGACGGCAAAAAAAAAAAAAGATTTATCTTCAAAACCATTTTAGACCAATTTGGAGCAGCTTCCTGGGAGTACAGTTTAGAGAAGGATTGTGAAGCCCTCTGCCAGCAGGAGGGTCATAGAATTTACCTTCCTAGTAGGAACATTTTTGAGAGCAAGCAACAGGTGTAAACGAGGATACTCCTGGGAAACGGGGATGTATGTTCACTCCAAATATGGACCAAATAAGAAAGATTCACTGATGTTATAGCATTAAAATGTGAGGTGGTGGCAGATGGGCTTTCTAACCTTTATCCCTGGGAAAGTTCACAAGCATTTCTAAAACTCGCCGTATTGATGGAAATCTATATGCTCCCTTTCACGTCCCCAGTCCTGTCGCTTCTCGTCTGGTTATCATTTGCCCCTCAGTAACCGCGAAGCTTGATACAGCCCAGGCAGGTGGCAGCATGTTCCATCAGCAGTCAGACGGGAGGACTGGTTAGAGAACGGAAAAAGAAGGAGACTCATTTATTCCTTGGAAATGTCTCTACTCACATACCACAAAAAAATAAATATTTAAAATAAAGAGAAATATATCTTTTATAAGCAGTCCCCATATTAGGATTCTCTTGTCCATGAATGCATGCAGTTGTTTTTTCTCTGCCGTGAAGTTTATTCACTGTTTCAAAAAGCCAGCCACAATGTTCCTGAGCCTTAATTTTCTCATTAATAAAGTGAGTTTGGTAGAAACTTACCAAAATACGTGATTCTTAGGTTAAGAAAGAACACAACAAATTCAGTAATACTAGTAGAGATGAGGTTTTACATTATTTTTTTAATTCCACTTAGTTCAGTCTTTCCACACATTTTCATGTATTCAAATGTTTTTATGATAAAATGTCAAAATTCCTGTAGGTAATATAAGAAAATATATTAAATTCAACAGGTACTTACAAAGATTCAATTAAGCTGAGAAAAATAGTAGTGTACAAACAATTTTGATTTGTGAAGATTTTTTTCCTGCAGTTTTGATTTGTGTGTGTTTTCCTGCACTAATGCCAGTGGATTGCCTTCTTTCTATTTAGCCAGTATTCCACTCTGAAATAAAGAATTTTCTTATTTAAAATTATTTTCTGGTTACATAGGTATTTATTTAATCCTATACATGGAAATGTAATACATTTCTATTGGTCAGAAAATGCAGTTGCCCACAGACAGACACACCTAGCCTCCTAACTTAATAAACCATGGGCTGTTTCTACCCTACAGGCTAACTGTAGGGTAGTTGGCTGTCTCCACCACCAAATTTCTATAGATATTTGAAATTCTACTATTATCCAATGCAGTTTACTCTCTTATTCATGCTTAAAAAAAAAAAACTTTTTAAGTGGCTGATCATATCAGCACACAGAAAAACATATTCTGTGTTTAAAGTGTCTTAGAATTCAATGCATCTTCAAAATTAACATTATTTTCAGAGAGTAGGTACTGAACATTTGTGAAGTTAACTATATAGTTTTCTTTAGATACAAAATATTCGAAGAACTTGGGATTTGACCTTGCATATATTATAACATTCTGAATGGGTCTTTAATGCATGTGGTCTAACATTAGGTTAAATATTTGAAATATCAGGAAATCAGGACTTGTAATCACCAGTTTTTTAATGTAATTGAAAAGTTTCTCAAGGTTTCATGAATTCAGAGTGCTCAGGTGGTTAGATCATCTATATTTCACTGATTCTTACCAGAAAAAAATTGCATCATGAGTTCTCTAGGACTATCTTAAGTATTATCCAACTTCATCTGATATTAACTGAATACCTCTCTTATTTTTTTCTGTTTAAGCCTCCTCAGTTAAGGTGATACCTCACTATTGCCCCTCATCCCAGCATCCTGCATGACAGATTGATAATTGTGTCAGGGGAATGGCTACCAGATAATTCCAATTCCTGTAATTCCACAGCAAAACAAAGAAGTCTGCATTTTTTTTAGGATTCCTGTGTTAGCAGAGCTGTGAGCAATGTTCTACCCTCTCTTCACTTCCAGTCATTTCACTTGGCTTCAGAGCTGTGATACTAACTGCGTTCTTGGTTACAATCAGTTTTTCATCTCCTGTGTTCAGTTCTTCTTTATAGAATTCAGACGCAAAGCCATGGAGCCAGGCAAGTTCAGCAAACCTCTTCCCTGGTTACACAACATGATAAGTCTCCTGACCCTGTGTCCTTCAGCTACCTTGGCAAATCTCCTCTATTCAGGTTTCTTTCTCCCACGCAAACCAATCATAAATAGATATCTGCAAGCTTCTATAATCTTTTTATTATTATCATTCTTATTATTATTTCACATTCAGATGTTTAATACTGATGAACTTTATTATTTACTGTAATGTCTTTATTCAAGTTAAAACACACACATGCACACAAATCATCCCCAAATCTTTACACTCAAGAAAAAAAAACCTGTTAACATATGGTGAACATCATGACAGTTATATAATTATACATTTGCACAAATAAAAAAGATAAAACAATAAAAATAAAAAAGATAAATATATAGGGAGACATGTACCTGCTATTTATAATTAGTATGTTATACATAATTATATAGAAGAAACATAAACTGACATAAATTGGAAAGAATTGCTGACCTTAACTATTTTTTTACCACAAAAATGTTTTTTTTTTTTTTTTATAGCTACTTTATTTATTTATTTCTTTTTATTTTTGGCTGTGTTGGGTCTTCGGTTCGTGCGAGGGCTTTCTCTAGTTACGGCAAGTGGGGGCCACTCTTCATCGCGGTGCAGGGACCGCTCTTCATCGCGGTGCGCGGGCCTTTCACTATCGCGGCCCCTCCCGTTGCGGGGCACAGGCTCCAGACGCGCAGGCTCAGTAGTTGTGGCTCACGGGCCCAGCTGGTCCGTGGCATGTGGGATCTTCCCAGACCAGGGCTCGAACCCGCGTCCCCTGCATTAGCAGGCAGATTCTCAACCACTGCGCCACCAGGGAAGCCCCAAAAATGTTTTTTTTTAAACTGTCTTTATGGTTAAGAATAAAAGACGACGAAAACCATTAGGAAGCTGGATGCATTAGCTCCATGTTTTCATTTCAGACAGTGTTCATTAACTCCCTGCAGTGCAATTTGGGGTGACTAGCTTTCCTCCAGTTTGTCTTCACCCCTATTCATTTTCAGTTTTTTTTGATAATTATATGATTTTAACTTTGTCAGAGTTCATAATATTTACATTCTGTTCTGCAGATTTAATTGCCTTGGCACTTTGGTCTTAACTCACAATACAGATGCCTGCCATTCTCAACACCAGTCCTTTTTTTATGGATTCTCCAGGATTGAGTTCATTATTCAAATCATTCCTTCCTTTCTTGTATTTCATTGTTAATTAGTTTTGTGTGTTTGTTTGCTGATACTTGAAATATTGCATGCGAAAGGTGTCTGACTGTTGTCTTTATTCTTTTCTGGAATGTTATTAATGGTTCATCCCTTCTTTTCCTGTTAGCTCATTGCTCTGTGGAATTCTAGCACTGAATATTGCCATAAAAAAGTCTCAGGAAAGTCTGGTATTTTTTTCCTGTTGATGACAGGCACGTTCTGCCTGGATGTCTGATACATTTTTGCCATTTCATTTCTTTAATTTCAGAAACCTTTTCTATATTATATCACTCAATATCTTTCAGTTACATTTGTTAAGGTTTTCAGAGAAAGCAATAATTCTTATGTTGGATCTTCTTTGTCCTCCACAGCTATCATAATTTCTCTAATTATTTTAAACTTTGTATGTTTCCTCTGAATACAAGTAAGTTATTATCTAGAGCAGTGGTCCCCAACCTTTTTGGCGCCAGAGACCAGTTTTGTGGAAGACAATTTTTCCATGGACCGGGGTGGCAGGGGGATGGTTTCGGGATGATTCAAGCACATTACATTTATTGTGCACTTTATTTCTATTATTATTACACTGTAATATATAATGAAATAATTATACAAATCATCATAATGCTGACAGGAGGCGGAGCTCAGGCGGTTATGCAAGCGATGGGGAGCAGCTATAAATACAGACGAAGCTTCCCTTGCTCGCCCGCTGCTCACTTCATGCTGTGCGGCTCTGTTCCTAACAGGCCACCTACCGGTACCAGTCCGTGGCCCAGGGGTTGGGGACCACTGATCTAGAGTCTGTCTTCTCTGCCATTAGTTTATTTTTCTCTGTATGAATTTTGCCTTTGCTCTAATTCATGTATTTTATGTATAAGGGTGTTGTTTCCACTCTCAGAATTTTCCTTAGGTCCACAGTCTTTTAAATCTTTACAGGTTGTTTTATTGTGTTCAAGCTATGGTTTTATTAAAATCCAAAATTTTAAATACTAAAACTTAAGGTTCTTTCCTTACCTAGTTTGCATTATCCCTAATGAGTACAATTTGAGGTAGGAAAATTACTTTCTGGCAACTTTGTTTGTTTCCCTTGAGAGATTGTTGATGGGAAGGGCAAGCTAGACTGTGAGTAAATGCCTTGTGCCAACCAGACTTGGACTCTGTTAATTCCATGGGTCTAAGTGGCCCTTTTTGCCTCTGTAGATTTCTTCCAATGACATATACAGTCTGGTAGATTTTTCCAGTACTGTCTACTCTACTACCTTCTTTCCTCTACCCAGATCAGTTTATTTGGGTTACACTTCTCAGAAATATGTCAACATTTGTTCTTTTCTTCTGGGACATGAGTGAAAATAGGGCAGGGATACATACTATATGCTACTATGAAGTAATCTTTCTTTTCTTGGCTTTCACTTTTTCAAGTTTATGACACAAGCTTGTATCAAAAATTGATGGCTGTTCCAAGAAAAATCTGATTTTTAAAAGAAATAATTTTTGTTTAAGTTGTTAAGTAATGAGGGAGAGTTTTTGAAACTTTTCTATTTTGATGTATTGTATTAGGTAGGATCCTTCCTTCCTCCCTCCCGTCCTCCCTTCTTCCTTTTCTTTTTTCTTTTTTCCTTCCTTCCTTTTTTACTTCCTTCATGACCAATAGTCCCCAATACCATAATTTGAATAGTCCATTTTTCCCATCGCTGATTTGTAGTACAACTTTCCTCATATACTACATTCTTAAATGTACGTAGATTTATTTATGGCCCCTCTATCTGTTCTGTTGATATATTTGGACTAAAACCAAACTGTAAGTTTAAGGAACTGTTACAGCAAGTTCTTTTTTATTGCTCTTTTTCAAAACCTTTTGACTATTGTGCATTTTCTCTTCCAAATGAACTTAATAATCAGCTGTCAAGTTTCATAAAAATTCCAATTGGAAACTTAATTATGGTTGCATTTAATTTGAGAAAATTGACATCTTTATAGTTTTGAGATTTTTCTATCTAGAAATATGGCTTCTCTCCTGATTTTTTTTCTTTTGAGAACTTACTTTGTGTTGTTCAGGAACATTTCTTAACATTCTTTTTCATATAAGCATTACAAGTTTCTTGTCAATCACTTTATGGTTCATATTGTGTATGAGAATGGGTTTTCCATTCCTTTTTCTCTTCACCTTTGTGCTTGTGGAGAAAAACTGTTCCTTTTGGTGTTGTGAATGTAAGCTGGCCATTTTCTTGAAATTTTTTCATTTCTATTATATTTCAAATCATTTTTGTGGCTGTTCGACAGATAATGGTTTTTAACACTAGCTAACATTCAGCATAGAGTAAATTTCTGAAGTCCAATTCCTGGCTTCAAATCCTGGCTCTGTTACTTAGCAGTTGTGACTTGTTACCTTATTTTACCTCTCTGTGCCTTACTTTTATCATCTGCAAAATAAAGTTCATAGTAGCCCCTAATATTTTTAGGGACTAGAGTGTTATGGTTTTTATTCAAAGACATAAACGAGGTAAAACCTTTACCACAGAGTCCAACACAAGAAACAGTATTGCTTATTATTTTTAATGAAAGCCAAACATTATACTAAATCCTTTGCATATTTTTCATCCTTTGCATATATTTAATCCTCACTATGTGATGAGTATTATGATCAAAGACAGTATATTTTAAAAGTAGAATATAAGAATTTGCTAACACATTGCAAATGGGATGTGAGAATAAGAGAGAATCACATACGATATCAAGGTTTTTTGTTCTGAGTAGTCACTATTAGCCAATTTGGGGCAAAGTAGGGAGTGGGGGAAGATTTTGAGCACAATTTAGGAGCTGATAATTTTGTCTACTAGAAGAGCAGGCATTTCAAGTTAGCAGGTGGCTATCTGAGTGTAGATTTCATGTTGAGGTATAAGCTCGAGACACAAATTAGAAACATTTTTATATCAATATTAATATCTATATCTATCTATCTATCTAATTTAAATACATGATATCAAGACAAGAATATCAGTAAGTAAGTGTGGATAGAATACTGAATATTCTATCTATAATCACTATAATCCATCACTCCAATATTGAAGAGTTTGGAAAGAAGTGTAAGAACCAACCACAGACTAAGAAGGAGAGATTGATGAAGTAGTAAGAAAACCAAGAGAGTATGGTATCCTGAAAGGAAAGAGAAGAAAGTGTTTCCAAGTTGATAGAGTGAAGAACTGTTTCTGATGGGTCAAGTAACATGAAGTCTGAAAATCCATCCTTCTATTATTAGCTTGATTATAGTCTAGTCAGAAATCAATGTTTCTTCCATATTTTTAGATATCTATCCATGTAATTTTTATTATTTCTCTCATTTAATATATTCAGTGGATTCCATGAAAAGGTATCTAAATGTCAAAGCAACAACACTGTGAGGTGAACAGAGCAGATAATTTTATTGCCATTTTGCCAATACTTTACCTCAAGACTTAGGGAATTTAAGTGATGTGTCCAATGTCTGAGGACTCAAAAGTGAGCCAGAACTCACATCTCAAGTCATTGCTTCTTGTTCTATCCACCTCGTCTTTGCAAAAGTTTCTTCTATAGTTGTCTCTCTGTAAATTGTAGACCTGCTGTTCTAAATAATTAATGACTGTAAATATTTACAGTCTGACAGCACTAGAAATAATAGGACTTTAAGTTCCTCGGGTTTTTTTTTATTATTGGAGTATAGTTGATTTACAATGTTGTGTTAGTTTCTGCTGTAGAGCAAAATGAGTCAGTTATACATATACATACATCCACTCTTATTTTAGATTCTATTCCATATAGGTCATTATGGAGTATTGAATAGAGTTCTGTGTGCTATAAGAATAGTAGTTCTTATTAATTGTCTATTTCATATATATAGTAGTGTGTATATGTCAACCCCAATTTATCCCTCCCCCCTTTTCCCCCTTGGTAACCATAAGTTTGTTTTCTACATCTGTGACTCAATTTCTGTTTTGTAAATATCTTCATTTGTATCATTTTTTTAGATTCCACATATAAGTGATATCATATGATATTTGTCTTTCTCTGTCTGACTTACTTCACTCAGTATGATAATCTCTGGGTCCATCCATGTCACTGCAAATGGCATTATTTTGTTCTTTTTTATGGCTGAGTAATATTCCATTGTATATATGTACCACATTTTCTTTATCCATTTTTCCATCAGTGGACATTTAGGTTGTTTCCATATCCTGGCTATTGTAAATAGTGCTGCAGTGAATATTGAGGTGCATGTATCCTTTCAAATTACAGTTTTCTATGGATATGTGCCCAGGAGTGGGATTGCAGGGTCATATGGTAGCTTTATTTTTAGTTTTTTAAGGAATCTCCATACTGTCCTCCATAGTGGCTGTACCAATTTACATTCCTCAGTTTTGATGAACTTAAGCCTCTTCTGTTATATTTAACAAACATCTACAAATAATTAATCTGAGCCTCTTTATTGAGGTTATGTGTACATGCTGGTTAAGGAACACTAGTAGTGAATACAGAAAAGAAAACACACATTTGTGCAACAAAGTGCTTTTCAGTGTTTGTAAATTCAGACATCTTTGGTAAAATCCACTCAAAGCTGAAGAAAATATCTAAGTACAAGGATAAAAATAAATAATTATATACAGTTTTTTAAGTGGTTCATAGACGCCCCTCAACCATGTGTCAACAGATGAAAACACTGAAACCACCTATGTAACTACTCACTACAGTTTAATAATCCTGAACATTAAACTTTGCAGGTTTACAAAGCATTTTTATACATATTACCTTACTTAATTCATACTGCTATACAGGAGGAGATATTGTCTTCATTTGCATATGGCAATTTAGCTATCTCAATTTGTGCAAAGAAAAGTCTTAATACTATGACTCAAACCTAAATTCCCCATTCTGATTCATTGCTTTTAAACGATTCATAAAATTAAAAATTATTCCAGGTATAAAGGAAGAATATATCTTAGGTAACTCTATAGATAGTCTCATTTGACCAATGAAAAATTTTATTTGAAAGGAAAATTAAAACCTTTGAGCTATCAGAAGATACATTTTAAGTACTGATTAAAAATGTGTGTCTTATTACTTGTCCAAAATAAAAAAAATTATCTTTCATTACCAAATTAAAAAAATTTTTAAAAACAATTCATCGTATTCTCCAAAGTAATTTTTTTACATATTCTCCAGGAATTCCATATTTCTATTTCTGTGTATGCTGTTCTGGGCTAGACCCACAGAAGAAAGAATGTGAATAATTTCAACACAATGAATCTTGTTTAAAAATAAGCCAAAAAAATAGCATGGTAGGAAATCCTCATTAAGCTAGGACACGGTTTGTTGTTGCTAAATATATAAGTGTAGGTGAGCTTGGTTATAGAAATTCAGTAATCCACGGAGTTAAAAAAAAATGTAGGAGGTTCTAAAAGGAATTCTACTTACCGTATATTTTTTCCAGAGATGATACTATTGTTCTCTCACAGGTGTTGTCTCTCAGACACTGCAGAAGCCTTACAAAGACATGAAGATTCCCTCCTTACCTCAAATGTAGTTGTTTTTATAAACAAACACATAAACCAATTACCTGTAGTGTCCCATCTCGTTCTCTACCAAACACACACACACACACACACACACACATAAACACACACACGTACACACTTAGCCCTACACTTACTTCTTCCTCCAGAAAAGATGTGAGATAATGAGATAGCAAACCTAGAACAAAAGGGAAGCACATTATTTTTTATTTTGTAGTTCCTTGTCCTTAGAAGTCAGGCCTGAGAACTGAGTATGGGAACAATCTTAGTGACAATATTTTTACTTTCAATTGGGCCTTCCATACTAAATAACTATTCATGGGTCAAGTTTGTATGCTTCCATATGAAAGTATATGAGCTGTACTTTGAAGAATGATTGAGATTTTGATTCTAAATTAGATAATTTGTGAGCAAGAAAATAGTTTATAGAAGACATAGTTTTTTTCAGGAAAAAGTGAGTAGAGCAATTTGGTTTGATTGAGGAATCCTGTGAGGTAACAGTCTCAAACCCAGGCACGCATACCCCTGTGGGTGTTCCAAGACTATGCATGGGGTACTGATGCATGGAGATCTATTTCCTGAGTCTCAAGTTTCAAATGCACTTGTTCCTAAATTTGATCTGCCCAAGAATGACCCTGTAGCTGCTACTTCTCTTTTTTCCAACTTCTCTACCAATACCACGTCCATTATTTTTCAAAAGTAACAGATAACTGTCATCAATCCTTTGTTTTTACATTAAAAAATATATTGCTCAGGACATAAAAAGTTGAAAATGGGGGATGAGTGGTTGGCTAAACAAAGGGGGAGTATGAGGACACATTGCACCTGAATTAAAAGTAAAAAGATAGATAGATTGATATGTAGACGGATGTAAAAAAGTAGAGAGAAGAAAGTACTAGTCGCTAGATAAGAACTATTGAAGGAGAAGCCTATCCATCCAGGTTATATGGATGGCAAAATCCTCTGTCTTAGAATTATAAATCAAAAATAAGTTAGTTATCATGGGATAATATTAATACATTTATTTGAAATGAAACATTCAAATATTTTTCTGATAGAAAGTAAGGCTGGGTTTACTGATGAATTAGGTTATATGGCAAACATGTTCTGTCATTTGGATAAGCTCAATGCAGGGCTCCACAAAATTGGAGCATTCTACAAAATATATTTAAAACACATATATAATATGTAGGGTCAGATATTTTATCCCTTGCAAAAAACAAACTTTTGATACCAAAAATATTTCAAATACCAGCTTAAAAATATTCAAGGACATATAGTTTAAAAAATATATTTTAGGAAATGAGTGAGCAAAAAAATATTTGACGAACATGGATATAAAGGAGCAGAGAAACATTGATTTGGAATGCAGCTTAGGGCTTCACACATGCAGGGTTTGAATGCTAAGGAATTTGGAATTTATCCTCAAGGCAATGAAACTCTAAAGTGCCTATGTTATCTTACATTTGCTTAGTTTACTATATTTCAAATTAATAAAATGCATTTTTTTTTGCAAATAACAAAAGCTCTCCACTCTTTACCCTTATTTTGTGTTACTGCATTTTAATGCGTTAGATAATCATTCTTTTAATATTTCTAAGAGAGTGATAGAAATTTTATTAAAAAGCACTATACTGAGTCACAAATAAAGACATAATGTTTTAAATAGAAATATTCAGTATCTTAATATTAAAATTTGTTACTCAGTTATTACAAATTAAATATTGTTTTTAGCTGGATTGATGGTTTATAAATGATTTGTAGATGTGGGACTGTTCCATCAAGTAAAATATTACAAAAGCTAAAAGCAGTATAAAGCAAACAGACATAGAGTCTGCCTGATCTGTGATAGGAATCTGTGAAACCTTTCATACTCTTGCCTTCTAGCTTGAAAAACACTGGTTTTGACCAATATCATCTTTAGTCTTGTCCTACACTTTTCTCATTGTACTCTCTGTAGAGCTATCATAATAAAATTCAATCACACATATTAATACTATAACTACTTTACTGTCCATATTTTATCATAGTAAGCTTCCTCATCACTGTAAAAGCTCGTAATTTATTATAGTCATGATTTTGCATTTTCACATACTTCAACCACACTTCTCTGATTTTTCTTTGACTTGCATTAATAAAAAAAAAAAAAAGGAAAGATTTAGGGTATAATCTCTTCTTGTTAATTTTCCATCTCCATAGCAATTGAAATCTCTTTTGAAGTAATAAGCAGCCTCCTATAAATCAGAATTTGCTTTAAAAAGCACATCTGTGGCAAAATATATAATCTTTCTCACAAACTACGAAGACATATCAAGATCCTGAAATTCCCAGCAATTAAGAAAAGAAAGAAAAAACTGCATTCAATATAATTTTGGTTTTATGATTTTATCATTGCTAAGCAACATTTTCATTACAGTGAATCCATATGTTGCCTTTGATCACCTTGCTTTTTAGAAACTTAAGAGATTTATATCCTGCAAATTTATTGAATTCGTTGATTAGTTCCAACAGTTTTTCAACTGAGTCTTTAGGATTTTCTATATGTAGCTTCAACCCTTGTTTTATGTCCTATGGATGATTCAATTATATCCATAAGATTTCTGTTTCCGGGGGACTTAAGTCCTCTGGCTCCCAGTTTCTGTCACCATTTAATTTTTTTCCCCTATATGACATGAAAGTTCTTTCCTTTGCCATGACATCTACCCAAATATGGATCTCTGTCATTTCCTAGATTTTCCTACTTTTGTAACTCTCTATAACATGCACATATATTCACACATAATTCTTTCTTCTGTAAAGACTTCACTAATATCTTAAGGAGATGAAGTGTTTACATTGTGGTATGCAAACCATTTTAAATGAAATGTTAGACATCCTATTATTTAAATGTATTTTGTCATATTGCTGAGTCCTTCTTGTTCTCCTGTCCATCCTCTTTTTCTCTTTCCCTCCCTCTCAAAAGCAACCACCAAAAAATTCTTTCATCTGTGAGAATAATTTATGTATTTCTCTATAAGAAAGGAAAATAGTTGGAAAAATGCCCATCATTTTGTTAAGAGAATTTAGATCAGATAATGGAATTAAACATAAAGACAGGAAACAATTTGAACTTAGTTACCTTTGTGTTTTTTAAATTATTACAACATGCATATATCACAGGACAACAATTTTAATTCATTTCAGGGCCCTAGTTTTAACACTGTTCCTCAGAGCCAAAGAGCATCTTGTAATTATCCTTAGTTACAAACCTAAAGAGGAAAGAGTCTTTTTTGCTAAATAAAATTTAGGTCAAACTCTGCAATTTAGGAAAGGAGAAGAAAAGGAGAGAGAAAATGAAAATCTAGGAAGAATTAGAGGTATTTTTCAGATTCTGTAAAAAAGCATGCGGCAGAAAAAGATTCAGATTTTATTTTCATGGATTTAAGATATGCAAATAAAGGTTCCGAACTGCTAAAATTTACTTTGTTCCGCTGAACTGTTTCTTTGAAACTGACACCAGTCTGAAGCTGAATTACATGTTTCTAGTCTTCAACCAGGTTACAAATTATTAATCCTAAAATCTGAATGAATAGGAAATAAGGAAGGAGACAGTAAGAGGAATAGTTAATTAAATGCCATACTTTTTGTGTCCCATATTCACTACTTCCATTCCTACTTATGCTCTAGTTGTGAATAGTAAAGTAAGTTATTTTAGCAGTATTCTTTTATTTCCCTGATAAAATATTTGTTAAATTCATGAATTTTCTTTTTCTTATTTCATGAAATGCAAATTACTGAAAATATTCCCCTTCAATATATTTTAGGTGTAATTAGTAACTATCTGCCCTTTCATTTCTTTCTAGAAAGTATTTGAGAAGTGAATTATTATTAAAACAAACTGCTCTAAAGCTGCATTTTTGTCTTTTATCCTCTGTACGTGTGGAAGATAAAAAAGCAATTTAATACCTGTTTGTTTGTTTTACTTTTCTTCTATTCTTTTTCTAAGTTTAATTGTGATCTGATACTGCAAATTGCCATATTTTTATTGTATCCTGAAGTAGGAAAAGAGGAATTTAACATTATTTATGCAAATGCCTTCACTTAACTGCTTTTTTAAAAAAATCAGCACCAGTGTAATACCATGCCATTCTTGTCCTCTTCATCTATCTATGATTTGCAATAAGCATCCCATGTTGTATTTCACTCAGCTTACCATACTTTTGCCATATTGGCTTCTTCTTTTGATCATCACAAACTAAATCAGGAATTTAGAATCAAAATACTCCTGAGCATGCTGGATAGCAGAGATTATCAAAGAGAGAACTTGGGAGATCATCCAGTAAAGTAAAAGGCTTTTGTAAAGAAATTAATTTTAATATTTGAAGTACTTTATATTTTATTTGGAGTAATGTTTAATTAGCTAAATAGTCAATCAAACATCTAACCTTGTATATTATTTCAAAATTCATGAAATGAATGGGAAGTATATAGTTTCTGTGGGGAAGCATAGAAACTATTATTTTTTGATTTAGAATTTTATGTCATTCTATAATGTTATCACATTTAACTTATTATTTTGCCTCTGATCATGTTTTGTAGACTATTTTTGTTGTTATGATAGTTATGAAAAATAGTTGTATAAAAGCAATAATGAAGACTGATCAGCTAGCTTTCGCTGCAAATAAAAAGCTTTTGCTCAAAACTTAATAGGTTAGAACCATACATTTTTATTATTCCCCTCAAAGTTGTGAATAAGAAACACTAGGCTATTTTTCTAGTTTGTACTAACTGGCCTGGGGCTGGCTAATCTAGAATGTCCTCACAGGCGTGTCTCGGCTGGCTATGAGGGCTGAGATGGTACACCATGGGGTCTCTCCTCCTGTGGGAAGTTAGCCCCAGCTTGATCACACGGTGACAAATGGTTCCCAGCAGCAAGATAGGGCAGCCCCAACGTGGTGCAAATGCTTCCCAAACCTCTGCTTGTGGCAAGTTTATTAACGTCCATCAGCCAGTAAAAGTCACAAAGCTGAGCCCAGATTCTAGGGCTGGCAAGTTGACTGGTTCCTGGTAGAACAGTAGACACTTCACAAAGCAGCGTACAGCAATGGGAGAAATGTGTGACCATTTTGCAAACCAACACAAAGACTCTCATTTCTTGTCTTAATAATTTAATAGCCTGTTTTTATTTTGTAGTTCATCAGTCGCACTTTCTATGAATGATTGAATTGTGTACTTATGCATTTGCTTAAAAGGTGAACATTTTTAATTAAAACTTAAGGAGATTTTAATTTAAACTTAAGGAGATAAATTTTTTTTCACTTAAAATCAGATAAAATTCCTAGATTTTTGCTATTCTATCTTATTTCAGAACTTAGAATAATATTTGAAGATATGGACAACCTGCTTATTTGAGTTATTTTGAAAGCCTTAGTTTTGGGGCATTGACTCTTTCCTGAAATTTTAAAATAAGCAATATAATTATTAAAATGTCGGATCCTGTGATCAAATCAACAAATGTAATTTATGTGGCATTACTATGATTTATAAGGCATCTATCATGCTAATCATTATTTGTCTATTTGAATTTATGTGATTATGTTGTCCTTATGATAGTAATATTGGTGGATTATTTGTTGACATTGATTTCCCTCTGAAGATTTATAGCTTGGCTTTATATTATATTAAGCACCAGCAGATAAGATATATGTCCAATCTATTTTATCTAGACTCTTTATACAATAAAGCACCCTAAGCTAGGATAGATTATTATAATATCTTGTATGCTGTCTTAGAAATGTATTTAGGAAAAAAACTGTAACTATTTGGCCAACTAAGGGAATAATTTCTATCAACAATTTAGCTATAATGCAACTCCATTTATTATTCTAGTGATAAAAAATAACAGTCTCTAACATTATTGTAATTACTAAAAATGATTGAGTAATCATAATAATGAAATGAACATGAAGAAATACTTTTTTATTTTTAGAGTAAAATATTACATTCATTGATATTTTGCTACTGGATGTAATTGGTTATCCATTATTTCCACTGACAATCAAGAGGACTCTGATGTTTCAGGATGTTGATGTGTTCTGCTTTGTTGAAACTTTTTTGGAGTCATTCAGCTCTAACAAAAATATATATGTATTTGGAGCACATAATTTCAGTTTGGCACTTCTTCTATAAATCCACTGACCCATTGTTCATTGAAGCAACGTTTGCTTTTCCATGTGAGTATTCAGAGTTTATTATCAGAGGACTTCTAGCCTGTTGAACGTCCAGTATCCGTGTGAGTGTGTATAATATTGGTTTTTAAACAAACCCATGTCCTTTTTAATATTTAGACTTTCTAATCTTGATATTTTGTTTTTGTGTGAAATAAGTGAAAAATTGCATTTTATTTTTAAAGTACCTCTCCTCTGTATTTACGTTATTCCCCTCATATATATTTTAGCTAGGGTTAATTAGTTTCCCTTATATAATACTTCTTATTATGGCTCTGCTTTTTAGCTAATTTGAGAATACATTGAGGTATATTATACCTTGCAGATGCTAGTTCCAAAATATGTGTGGATATTTTAAATAAGTTTGTTTTACTTTATATTTAAGAATTTTTCACTTCCCAAATTATCTCAGACAAAAGTGGCCTTTGAATGCCTCATGGGGTTAATGGCCTTTGCTGAGGGTCTTATAAGATGATAGATAGAAAGAGAAAACTAGACAGAGGGAGAGCTTGAACAGGAGTCAAAGTAAGAAGTACAAACATGGCTGAAACTGGAAAGAAAGCATGAAGTCATGCTAGCTGCTCCTGTGAATATGCATCAAGAATTTAGATTTTACTCACTGAAAGCTAGAGAGCTGTTAAATACTTTTTGAGCATTTAAGTGACTTAGAGTTTTATTTAGGAATGAGATTCTGGCAGTTATATACAGAATGAATTTGAGGCAGGGAGAAAAATATTAAGGTCAGTGTTTCCGTGTATTTCTTAGCAAAAATAGCATTAGTTTGGGACAGATGAAGCTTGAGTTCGCAGAGAGACATTTTGATGGAAATACCTACAGGCCTTTGGAAAATAGTAGCTCATTAAAGCATAAAGCTGGAGGGACAGGTGAGGGAACAAGCACATGATGAGATGGTCAAAACTCTCTAAGTGAATGACAATTGAGTGCAGTTGGGGCGACAGAAGCACCAGGTATGGGTTAGAACTTTGGGAATCATGTTTTCTTGGGGAGAAAAATGTCCATATGAACAGTGCATAGAGAAGTAAGAAAATTAAAGTGTGAAAACAAAAAATATAAAATTTCTCTCTCTCTCATATATGTGTGTGTATATATATATATATATATATTACATATGTATATACATATGTAAATATATAATAGAAGCTTCTCTGAATAAATACTGGGCAGATAAAATATACCTAATTTGATAAACAAGAAAACTAAACACCGAGAAGCATAGCTTTTATTTGTCAAAATCATATGTTCAATCAACTCATGAGAAAATTCCAAATACCCAATCCAGTGCTTTCACAGAAGTGCTTAAATTTCATGTCAGATGTTGTTATTTTATTTTCCTTTTGGGAAAGATTATATAAAAATGTTTTGTATTTTTTAAGAGCTTGATTTAACTTAAAACTTTTTTAAAGCAGTTATTAAAAGAGTGTAATAGATTCTCTCCTGTCTCACATTTTGGTCCAATTACAGTGATGTATGTGCCTTTAAATTGTAATCTTAGAGAAAGAGAAGACATTTTAGAGGCATAACTTCATTTTCTGTACTCCCTTGATGCTTTCTATGTGAGTGTATATACATATATGTGTCTGAAAAATCACCCTTTATAAATCAGTGACTTCTTTTAATTAGTGCTTATAAAGCAGTTGACACATATTTCTAAACAATTGGGGAAAAACATCAATGAGCTCTAAATGAAAGGCAGCCTTTGAAAAGAGGGTTTTGAAAATGTTCAAACAGCTACAAAATTATCATTTTCATCTGAAAATGCTTGGTTGTGCTTTGAGTTTAAAAATCTGTTTTCTAAAGGAGAAAGATGAACAACAAAATAAAGTTATAACTTAAAAACTATGTGTGCAGTACTTGATAAATATATATTATAATCAGTTTCAAATGTTTTTCTAAACTTTCAACTTATTCACCTCAATGTAGTTTTACTTTTCTAACATTTATTCAAATGGATTTGGGAGCAGAGATAATACATTGAATAGACAGAAGTATCCAGTTAAATAAACTGATGTCAAGTAAAATTATTCTCATTTTAGAAGAACAAAAGTTGAAACACTGAGAAATAATATTTCTCACTCTAGATTCTATGTTAAACCAATTGAAAAGGCCCAAATTTTATTCTTTTGGTAAAAGGCTCCCGTGAGATTTGGTATCACGTGCTCTATAAAATATTAAAATAAAAATCAGACAAAGGCAAATCTGAGTGTAAACAGGTAACGATTTATAGTTCACTCCAGAAAAGGAGTTATTAGACTTTTCAAAAGTCTTTGTGAGATTTGAATTCCTCTCCAGGTAGAAATTGTATTACAAACTTTCATAATCCTGTCCTTTCTTTCATCAGGAAACATTAATCAGCTTCACCAAGCAGTGGAGAAACTAAGGAAAATGTGTACAGACTCTTTTGTTTTGGTTTAAATAATATGCACATTTGGGGAATTTTATACATAGATCTCAACAAGATAGTTGTAAGTAGTAAAACTAGATAAACCAGATAAAGTGTGTGAGCATATAGTGTTCCATAAATGGATGATGATGCTGATTTCCTTGTATATCAAAGTTGATTCACACCTCTACAGTGGGACAGGAGAATTTTAGCTACATGAGTACTTGCTGGCTGTACCTTTCCTGGTCTGATACTGGCTGGATCTTCACTCCATCTCCACTCCTAATTATTGCCTTTTGGATCCATGTTGTTTGGCCACCTTTAAGATTTGTGGAGTGAAACTGTCCTGTTTGCTGCAGATCCTGCTTCTGTGAGGTTCAATTCCTCACCTCTGTCCACTCTGTAGTTAGAATTCATAGTAGTCACAAAGGGTCTCTCATTTTTTTCCAATTTACTGAAAGCATTTTGAGGTAATTTGACTCAGGAACAGTAGTGGGGAATTAAATATTTTAGTGACTATTACACACTGAAATCCTTTTATTTTTTAAAATTTATTTTATTAAGGTATATTTGATTTATAATGTTTTGTTTATTTCTCTGTACAGCAAAGTGATTCAGTTATGCACATAAATACATTCTTTTTTATATTCTTTTCCATTATGGCTTATCCCAGGACATTGAATATAGTTCCCTGTGCTGTACAGTAGGATCTTATTGTTTATCGATTCCATATAAAATAGTTTGCATCTGCTAACCCCACACTGCCAGTCCCTCCTTCCTCCACCACCCCCACCTTGGCAGCCACAAGTCTGTTCTCTGTGCCTGAGAGTCTGTTCTGTTTTGTGTCATATTTTAGATTCCACATATAATCATATGCTATTTGTCTTTCTCTTTCTGACTTAACTTCATTTAGTATAATAATCTCTAGGTCTATCCACGTTGCTGCAAATGACATTATTTCATTCTTTGTTATGGCTGAGTAATATTCCATTGTATATATGTACCACATCTTCTTTATTCATTCACCTGTCGGTGGACACTTAGGTTTGCTTCCATGTCTTGGCTATTGTGAACAGTGCTGCTATGAACATAGGGGTGCATGTATCCTTTTAAATTACACTTTTGTCCAAATATATGCCAAGGAGTGGGATTAATAGATTATAACTTTATTTTTTACTTTTTTGAGGGAACTCCATACTGATTTCCATAGTGGCTGCACCAATTTACATTCCCACCAACTGTGTAGGAGGGTTCCCTTTTCTCCACACCCTCTCCAGCATTTGTTATTTGTAGATTTTTTAATGATGGCCATTCTGACTGGTGTGGGGTGATACTTCATTGTAGTTTTGACTGAAATCCTTTTAATGGACTCCTTCCTCCTAAGACCTTTCTTAACAATACTCATTGTCTCACCTCTACTTTAAGAAGATGTTTGTATTCCCACACTGTACTCACTATCCATCACCATTATAACTGCCATCCAGCATTATTAACTAGGAGGTAGTCCAGTGTTAAAGACTTTTCATACATATGTCATGTTATTTAATCTTCATAATAACAATCATGTTATTTTATCTTCATAATAATCTTACAAATATTATGAAAAGCTCCTTTATTTAGGTAACAAAGTCAAAAATTAGACAAGCTTACTAATATGGCTAATGTCATGCTATAAGTAGCAGACCTGGGAGGATGAACTGTATTTATTAATCTCAGAGCCCAAGAGTGCTCCCTCCTTCCCTCCCTCTGCATCTTCCTTCCTTCATTTGGCTGTAGAACTTTTTGTTAATTAAAATATAATATATGTACAGTGAAATACATAGCTTTGAAATGTAATTCAAAAGTATATACTCTTGTGACCCACCCCAGTGTCAAGATAGAAACATCTCTGTTTCTCTACAGAGTTCCCTAAACCCAAGCCTCACCCTGCCACCCAGAGCAATCACTGTTCTAATACTACAGATTTATAAAAAGCCATAGATGATTTCTGTCTGTTCTCGATCTTCATATAAATGGAGTCAAGGTGTGTACTATTTTATCTTTTATCTCTCAGCCTAATATTTTTGAGATTTATCCATGTTGTTTCATCATTTAGTAGTTCATTCCTTTTAATTGCTGAGTAGTATTTTATTGGATGAATATGTCAACCTTTGTTTTTGAATAAAGATACTGTAAACATTCCCAGAGATAGACTATCAGATCACACAAATTGTATAGCTTCGTTTTCCTACCTCTGTCTTTCTGGTCTTTTCCTCCTCTGCCTACCATGGATCAGAACCTGTGACCCCCTCCCCTCCTCTTAGTCTTCCTGAATAGAACTCTCTTATTTAGAACTCTACAGGCTGTTCCATCAAACCTGATTTTCAAGTCTGTTTTTCCTTTTTTTTTCCCCAGAGAAGTCAAGTGCCCACCCTATGCAACCCTACAGTAATCAGTGCCAGGGCCTCAGAAGAGGGATAAAGAGGCATTCAAGAAAAGTCGCTATTATAGTGTCTCGTGTATGGGGCTTCTGGGTTTTGCAATTAACTCAGGACCTTACGTGCTGTGACAGGAGTAGATTATTTGGTTCACTCTTCCAAGGAGCAGTAGGAACCACAGGGCAGGAGAAGGAACAGAGAATGTGTTTAAGCTGTTGTCTCCAATGATTTTAATGTAAATACCCACAAGTTTGTACTAGAAAGAATGTAGTAAACATTGTAAGGAACATCCAGAATGTACATTAAAATAAAATACTTTAGGGTATTTTTATTGTTCTTAAACTTGAGTAAAATGAGCTCTAAGCTCATTCATACCAGATTCTTGAGGGACTTGGCCATTGTGAACCAAATCCAAGGGTGATTATAAAACTGAGAGGAGACCTAGGCTAGGTTCTGTCTGTTGTCATGTTCTTTTACCAGTGTGGGCCAGTAAGGAGGCAGCACAACATTTTAATTACTCATCTGGCTTAATTAGGTGTTCAATATCTATTTCTAATTCTCTCAAAGGGGTTGAGTTACATAGAAAGTAAGAAGATGCTTAATTATAATTCTCTTTGAAGAGCTTTCTCCGTCTCAGATCAATAATTGCCTATCGTTTCATCATACTTTCAGAGATCCATGAACTTCAATAGATAGTTGACCTCCTTCAGATCGCCTTTACTAGTTTGAAGATTTTATATAGATTGGAGCATTATTGAAATACATTATTTTATATTTATAAAACAGAGCGATTCCTAACACTATTTAGAAATCATTGGTGTATATATCAAAACTAACTCATTTTGAGGGGGTTAAAAGTCCAAGTTACTGAAGAGTCTGTGTAATGTGAAATCAATCGTTGTCTGTAGGTAGACATGAGATATTTAATTTTGACCCTAAGCATTTTATTATTCCAAAGCTATGTCTTTGTGAAAATTGAAATATCTCTATTTTCTAGATCCTATTCTCTTTGTCTATGTAGATGAAAACAACAAAACAAAATTTAAAAAGAACTTTTGGGCACTTATACATGGCAGGCATGGAGTCTGGATAAAATTTAAGTGCATTCACTCTTGCATATATCACATTCATTGTCCACAGGGATTTTCCTTCATTTGCATTAGATATGTGTAGCTAAATTATGCTTTGTCCCATATTCTTTTGATTTTCATTTTCTTCAAAATGTCCTTCTTTAAATCTATGTAAGCTGAAAAGGCCATTTTTGGCTGTACATTTTAGATTACTTCTGAAAAGTTCAAGAGGTAAATATATCTTTGGTAAATTATTATGTTTACTTTTCCTCAGGGATTTAAAGCTGACTGTTTTTTTCTCTGTATCCTGAAAACTAAAGAATCATGAAAAGGCTTTTGAAGTTGTTTAGATATTATGCATTAATACATTCTAATAAATGTGTGATTTGTATACTAATGCTGGAAAATAATAGCAATAGTAATACTCTAACAATGATGCCTGATATTTATTAATTACTGTGCATAACATAATATGTTAATGTACTTTTTAACTACTTGGTACAATCTGTATATTGAGACTCGAAACTGTTAAGTAACTAAAGTCACATACCAAGTAAGTGGCAGAGCCAGGATCTGACCCAGGTAGAGAGAAGTCTGATAGTCTTCAGTGGCATATGCTAAATTACCATGCTACATTGCTGTGTGTATAACATATAAACATAGAATGTTTTAGGAGTTACACATAAAGCAGCCTTTTATTTCACCAACAACAGGAAGTCTTCTCACTTGCTAACTTGTTTTTTCATATTCAGGGTAGGATGAATTCCTTGTTGATCCCTGGTTTACTATGGTCTCTTGAATCAATGCCTTTGCATGTGTTGCTTCTTCTTCCCTTAATGTTTTCTTTAATTTCCCCTGACTCATCATTATTGTCGTGTTACTAAGTAGCTCAAGGGTTACATCCTTCACCAGACCTTCCTTAGCTGCTTTTCCATCCGTAATTGGGTGGGTGCCATCATGTCTGCTCCACGTTAGCTTATGCAGATCTCCATGACCTCTGGGCATGTACTGTAATTGTTCATGTTTCCGTTTCCTGAGTAGAAAAATTAAGAAAAACACATAGTCTCTTTTATTTATCTTTTGCACTTGAAAAAATGTTTGTAAAATTAACAGGTTAGTTAATGATGTTTTATAAAATAAAACTTGAAGTTGGGAAATCTATTTAAGTCTTGAGCCTTGAAGCTTAAAAACCTTCTTCTACTCATTGAATTGCCCAGAAAAATAATACATTTTCTCTTACGATAATAGACAGAATATTGAAAAAACCATATTATCTCTTTTCTTCTGCCTGAGTGTAGTATTAAAGTAGTTGGGGATTTTACACAGAAGATGAGGGCCTAGATTACACAGTAAAATTCCTATTCTTTGTATGTGGGAAAACCCCAGGAAAGACAGGACAGACTCATTTTTTTTTCTTAAGAAAATATCTGTGATAAATAATTCTCATAAAGCCAAGTTTTCTTTGCATTTTATAATATAGATAATTAGGGAAACTTGCACATTAAGGGTCATCTTGTCACTTCAGAAAAAGGGAACTATCACAAAGTTAAAATATATAAATTGAAATAGAGAAATAGAGAAAACTATTAAATAGTTTAAATAGCACGTTAAATAGAGAAAATTATTTTCCTGAAACCAGAATAAGAACTGTGTTTTCTTTGTTTATTTTTTCATATCCTACAATTTAAGAGGTATTGTAAACCTAATTTATTAGTGAAGCAACTAATACCTCAGATAGTGAAAACTGTATTAAAGGTAGATAGAAAGATATTTTGAAATAAGTTTGAAATTCAATTAAAGCAAAGAGGGAGAAAAATATTCTGAATAATGTTTGGGACATATGAGAATTTTCTTTGATCCTTCACATAGTTGATGTACAATAAACATTTATTGAATTCCTTGTTTTGATAGCATGTAAGGAATAAAAAGAAGACTAAGTTTACTGCCTTTAGACAGAGCCAATATGGCTTGGAGACTGGTTTGATATAGACTAAGATGAATACATCTAGTTATATCAATGTTGGTAGGATATTTATGACATTCAGAAATATTAGAACACAGTGCAAGGAAAATATGTATTTATTTGGGCACATTGAATTTGAGATGCAAAAAGAATTTTGTTTCAGGAATAATGTCCTTTTATGTCTGAAGACTCCCACGTATACATACACATATGTCGTGAAAGTATATTTGTATTATAATAAGGTGTCATATCACAGTCCCCTCTATGTGTTCTGGATTGACCCCAAGATTCTTTGTTTTTCTCTCAGATTATATATTTTTAATTCAAAAAGAGTGCCTTTTATTGCATATTTTTATTAAGAGAGTTGACTACGATCACCTTGTTTCTATTTACTTAGCGTTTAGATTTTATATATCTACATATAGTCTATACATATGAGTCCCCACTTTTTAAAATTCAGTTTGACTGGGTAGTGAAAGGGTACTTTGCATCTGATTCTCAAAGATTTGTAATATAAATAAGTTAAGAATCTACCTAGTGGATAAAATATTGCATAAATTAAAAACAACAGAAAACTCAAGACAGCAAGAGATAGTAGAACTAATGGTGGTAGATTGCACTTAGCTATTTTAAACAATATACATAAAGCATTGAGACATACTACCTGGCACATAAGAACTCATGAAATAATTTCTTATTAATATTATATGAACTTATTATCTCATTTAATTATACTAACTAATGAGGTATGCATGCTTATGTCAGTTCACTAAGTAGAAAACTAAGTATCATGGCTTCTCTATTTTAAATTGCTATCTTGAATACACCCATTTTATAAAGCAATAAAACTAGGACTCCATCCCAAGAATGTGAATATAAAATCTTTTGTCCCATTATAGTAATGAAAATCACGTAAGGTCTCAAAATTTATAGTTGTGTTAAAATATAGACAGTAGCAAAGGAAAACTTTGTCTGATCTGTAATAACATCAACCTCATCATTTAAGGAGGGATATAATTATCAAAATATAAACACTACTTTTATTCTCTATTATGCCATTCTCTTTTTTTATATACTTTCCCCCTCTCTTGTCTTACCAGTCCTGCCATCACGCATATGATAACTGGCCAAGCAATTCATCTTTGCTATAAGCTTGGTGAAAAAGCCAAAACATATGAGCTAAGTGCACTGAAGAAAGGGTAAAATTAATAGCAACAAAAGCCTAAAAACATGACTTCCTTGGTGGAAAGAAAGTTGTTCAAAGTCAATGTCACACAAATTTTCTTTCCAACCACAAAGGAATCAACAGTAATAATTATTATTAGTGATAGCGTTTCCCAGTATTTAGTAAGACACTGTATAAAATCTAAGTGCCTTGAAGAAACCACCAGAAATTTAAGATTTAAGGGCTCAGGAACAATAGTATTAAAAGAAGTCAAAGCAATATTCTTCTTAGAGTCATACTTTATATGACTACAGTATTAATGACGAAATTGCATTTAGCCTAGTCCCTTAGAAAATTTAGTGTTAACAATATTCCTATTTTTTAAAGGGAAGAATTTAGTAGCGTTAGGCAGAGGAGTAAAATCTTACCTTTAGGCTACAGAAACATTTAGTCATCTTGATTCTCTCCTACTCTGCTATAATATATATTACATTAACTAGATTTATATTCTTACCTGTTTTTGAAAATGCAATTTTTAAGACATTTTCCACGTTTTGTTATATCAGAACAAGCAGACCATTCATTTATATGGATTCAGAATAGGACAGTCCTAGTTATCATCCATAGCATTATGTTATTATATTTGACAATGATGGAAGATTGTGTAGGTAGTATGCCTATACCTGTAATAAAAGTAGATTAGATTAATTTGTTCCTAATTCAAATTTGATTCTATTTGAACAAAATCCCAAATCATATGGCTCAGAACAAAGTCTGTATTTGACTTCCACGATTTAAAAAGACATTGACAAAATGAAAAGGAGTTGAGCAAATCCCCAAAGCTGATTAATGTTTATATTTAGACCTAGTTCATTTTCACCAAGATCAAGTTGTTATTTAACAGACCAAGTTAAAGAATGAGTTTTCACCAGAGGCCAGCTAATATTTATTTTCTCTAAGGACTAAAAAATTGGAACCTGATGCATGATGATTCAGATTAGAAAAAATAGAAAATGTTTTGAAATTTCAGAGTTATCAACTATCACAATGAATATTATTGAGGCTGTGAATTTCCTTTGCATATGTTAAGATTGGCCTCCTTCTATCATCCGTGTGGGATAATATATGCAGCGTTAGCTGCCAGAAGTTGTGCAGTGAAAACAGCTACATTTATCATTGTGGTGTGATAATATATGCCATAGTTGAGGATTCTCCTTGTACCTCTGCTTTTTTGTTAATAAAGTAGATTCAGATTTTATTTTTATTGTGAAATAATTAGAGAGATTTATGGAGTCGTCTATCCTAGTCAGCTTGTTCTCTTTATTATAGAATGGGTTAAAAAGAAAGTTTAATGTTTAAAAAAAATCCCCTAAGAATTCAAGATTTGCATGCATCTCATTGTGGTAATCTGTAGCTTTTGTGTACCCTGCTGTCTACAGTTATAGTTTAAAAAAAAAAAAAAAAAAAGCAGTAAACAGATGAACCTGAACCTTAAATTATTTAACACATTGTAAAGTTTGTAAATGTATGTTTTAGGAATGTTCTGTGTAAGTTCTCAAAGAAAATCAGAGATGAACTCACATAACTAGTTTTTGTACATTTCCATGAAAAATAGCATGTTACACATTGCAGGTTTTCAATCACTTGTCTGCAGCTACACTCAACATGCTCCTGTATATTTCATTGCACTGCTTGTACATGTAGTTGCTGTTATTTTTACAACAGCCATGTAAAAATAACCCAGAGGCTGAATTCTGGAAATGAAGTTGAAGTTTATTGAAATGTGAGGAACGACTGTCCAGTGATATATAGAAACAAGAAAATAAGTTGATTTTGCCCTTTATAAATGAACAAAATTGATTAGTAAATGAGCCAAGTTGTCCTTCAATTCTGTATCAAATATCCATTAAAAGTTTTGATTATTAAAATCTATACAATTAAAATATTATATACCCCTTGTTACATGGGTATACTATCAAAACCTTTACCTCAAGGTTATTTCAACAATAAGCATAATTGACAATGTTATAGCTCTGAGGTTTTATGTAGACATTAAAAACTCCTATAATGAAAATTAAGCAAAAATGAGGACTTTTTCAGTAACAATAATTAACCAAGTTTTTTCAAGTTAAAAATAAATGTACAATTTTAAATTAAATGGCGAACTAATATGGCTACTGATTCTCTTCCTCAAACCTTAACCTGAGAGAGGTTCCAGAAACAAGAGAGGTTTATGAATCTTGTAACCTAACAGAAAAACTTTGATAACACAGTTATAAAATGAGTGTAACTGTGTTCCAATAAAACTTCATTTATGGAACACTTACATTTAAATTTCATACAATTTTCATGTGTCATAAAATATTATTCTTCTAAATTAATTTTAATTTAAAAATGTAAAAAATATTCTTAACTTGTAGGCTGTAGAAAAACAAACAGCAGGTAGGATTTGCCAAGTGAGCTGTAATTTACTGATCCCCTAAGCCAAAAGGAAAAAGACTGGGTCTAAGGGGTCTTCCAAAAGAGGGGTGGGATAGGGAGGATGGGAGAGAGATGCAAGAGGGAGGAGATATGGGGTTTTATGTAAATGTATAGCTGATGCACTATGTTATAAAGCAGAAACTAACACACCATTGTGAAGCAATTATACTCCAATAAAGATGTTAAAAAAAAGTCATCAGAAATGATTGAAGAAGAAAGAATTAGAAAAAAGTTGAGCTATGAAGTGAATCTAAGTACCCAACTATCAATAAATATGTATCTAAAATTCACACAGTGATCATTTCCAGAGGTAGGAATTTAGGGTACTTTTATTTTTTTCTTTTCTATTTTTCTAAAATCCCCATAATGAACATGTTATGTTTTTATTATTAAGAAATAAATCATTTTAAATCTGGAGAAAAAAATTTGATCTCTAAATTTTTTAATATCTACTTTTCCAATTTGCCTAGTATATATCAAGTGGTCATCAGTTTTCATAACATTGTTTAAGAGAGAAGTGGGACACAAAGTTTCAGATTAATGTATCTCAAAATTAGCCGTAGTCAGAATTTGTTTGGACAGTAGTGTTCATCTGTGGTGGATTTTAAAAAGATAAGACATGCCTACATCTGTTTGCTTTCTTTTTACTTCTAAAGGTACCTCTGCAAACACTCAATTAGGTCCTTGATTTTGCATTTTCAAAAATAAATTGGGTAGCTGCAGTTTGATGATCAGAAGCTAAAAGAACACCTCGTGATATTGTTTAGTTCGTAGCCTAGACAAATACTTCTTCAGATTAAAAGCTCAAAATACTGCAATTTTTTTAACAGGAGATTTGGTTCTATTAGTGACCCCTGAATTGATCTCTTCAACATAACCGTCCTTCTCCATCAGATGTCACCAAAATGCTATATGATTCACTACAAGTACTAGCAATGGTTCTTTTTCCAAAAGCAAATGATGACGAATCACAGCAACCATTTGTTACTAAAAAAGGAAAATTTATCATTTTGACCAAAAAGATACTTGTGACTGATGAATAACATAAACATTAGAAAATATGGTCTCCTTTTGAGTGGTTCATCAGATTGGTACCACTCTTTATGCCATTACTGCCACCCACTGTTGGCAGTCTATAACTATCCTTGCCTGGAGTCAGGAAGGAAACTCCAGGCCAGAGTTTTGATGGTGAGAAGACATGTGTGCATATAATCTCCAGATCCAGTGACTTATTTTGCTTGTTTCTTTACTTATTGCGATTCTAGAGTTTTTTGGTAAAACTGGAAGTGGATCACCTATTTATTCTTGATTGGTGAACTCAAGAATGGTGTACAACTGCTTCCTCTGATGCAAGCAAACCAAGAAAATAGTAAATAAACCAGCCAGCTAAGGTAGTTAGATAGATCTCAGGTAACACTGGCTTTTACATATTGGTGTCATGAAAAGTCATGAGATAGTAGAGCAATGGGTTCTGTTTTTGCTTCACTAGGGCTCCATCCATTCACCTGGCTTGCTAGAGGTCCTAGTGACTGCTTGTAATGGTCTCCAGTTATGCAGCCAGATCTCTACTGTTGCTGCTGTAACTGTTCCTACAAGAGATCGTGAAACCCCATGCTTGACATTGACAGACAAAAGATCCCTGCAAGCTTGACTGACCAGTTCCATGAGAGCTCTGAATTCCTTAAACACAACCCAGGAGTGTGGGGGGAGTTAAGACCTGTGGCACAGCCTTTGATCAGTAGGGTTTAGGGAACCAGATCATTATTGCCCCTGACAGATGATTATCCTCAGATATCACTGTTTATAAGGCTTCTCTGATGATGAATGTCAATCAGTGGCCATCTGGGTAACTCTCCTCATTATATGTGTTCTTCCTTCTTCCCTGTCTCACTGCACCCCCCTTCCCCGCCACTATTCCCCAGGGACAACTTGCACTCCTTAATTAAGTGTTAGCACATAAACTTTTATCTCAGGCTCTGATTTCTAGAGACTTCAAGCTAGGATAGGTAATTAATATTAAATTAGGCAGCAAAACAAAAGTGGAGCAGTGTCTTCCTATTCTTTCAATTTTAAGAGACATTTCCTCATTAAATGCCTAGACTGAGAACTAGGGCCATTTCCTTAAAACATCCATTTATCAGGGGAGAGACGTAGCATTCTAGGAGTTTATGACAGCAACTGACATATTTTTGTGGGCTGAGAATTTAAAAGCATCCTGTGAATTGTTAGAGATAATTCTCATGGGCATTGTGTGTATTTTGAGTCCCTCAAAAATGTGAAGTCCTATGTAGAGGTAGAGCATAGCAGAACAGCAACTTCTTCATTATGATATTTGAATGGGGTACTACTTCTGTTAGTAAGCCAACGATTTGGTCTGGTAATTGCAAGTAGATTCAACTTTATAGCTGGAAGATTATACCTATAGATGCCAAACCCATTGGCAGAATACATGCTGCTTGGAAAGTAGCGATGTAAAGAATACAGAAACCTCTGAGAGCCTGTTTTCACCATCTCACAATCTTTCATCCTCCTTTAAGACCTTTACAGCTTGACATGAGTTGCCCGATAACAAGTAGTTGATCAGGAGAATCTTAATGCACTCACTATCTTACAGTATTGCTTCTATGCGTCCTTTTACCATTGAGGGCATTTTGCTCCCTGTAGTCTTAATTTAACTATTTAGAGGTCTGAGTAGGAAGAAGCAGATCACTTAGATGTTGTGATATTCTAGTGGCTATTAAACTGTTTGAAAATAAGTAGAACTAATAAATATTATATATTTTACACAATCAATCCTTTCATTTCAATCTTCCCACTTATGTTCCAGCTGATATGCTTGTGATGCTTTTTTCCTCCCATCAACATACTAACAATTTAGCAACTCTTAATTCATTGATCATTTATTGATTGATTGATTATAATAAGGAGACCACCCTTCTGTCAAGTTGAAAAGACAGATAGATATGTGAACAAATAATATAGTGTGATACCTGTATTGAGAGCATACTGTCTGGAGGTAGAAGAAATTAGGAAGTGACTGTTTCTGAGTGGAGGAGTAAAATATCATTTGTGCTGGCATTTGAAGTTCAGCACATAAACAAAGAGGAAGGTATTTCATGAAAAGGAAACAAGTCTGCAAAAGTTGGAAATTATGAAAGAACATGGCCCGATCAGCAATCTCTTTGTAGTTGAATATTGCTGAACTTTAAGAAAGTGGAAGTGGGGAATGATGGCAGTCAGTAATGGGGAGTTAGGCAGATGTCACACTGAAAAAGTTGGCTGTATCATTCTGGGGAAGTTGGACTCTATTTGATATGTGAAAGAAAACCAGAAATGATTTAAACAGTGGGCAGACTGGTAGGAGAGAATAAAATGATCAAATTTAAATTTTTAGAATCATACCCTTGAAGACAGCATTGGATACTGACTAGAAGAAGAAAGTATTGTAGGGAAATAGTTAGGAATGCTTTAGAACGTTCCAAGTAAGGGGTAAGCACCTAAATTAAGTCAGTAGATATAGCATAGGTGTGGAGGGAGACAAAGATTCTAGTGATAGAAAAGATGTAAAATCATTAAGAACTGATAAAAACTTTGTTGATGATCTCATGGGAGAGAAATAAATCAAGAATCACTTACATTTTTTTTTTAATTTATTTATTTTTGGCTGTGTTGGGTCTTCGTTTCTGTGCGAGGGCTTTCTCTAGTTGCGGCAAGCGGGGGCCACTCTTCATCGCGGTGCGCGGGCCTCTCGCTATCGTGGCCTCTCTTGTTTCGGAGCACAGGCTCCAGACGCGCAGGCTCAGTAATTGTGGCTCACGGACCCAGTTGCTCCGTGGCACGTGGGATCCTCCCAGACCAGGGCTCAAACCCATGTCCCCCGCACTGGCAGGCAGACTCCTAACCACTGCGCCACCAGGGAAGCCCCTACATGTTTCTTTATGAGAACACATGGTACAGGATCTAAATTAAAAATCACTTCAATCATTCAAAAAAAGCACAGTTATTGAATACCTGCTACATTTCAGTCACTGTGATAAGCACTGGGAATGCAATAATGAATGCTACATGTTCTCCAAGAATCTATGACAAGATGATTAAATGGAATTCTTTTAATCACGGTTTCAGTTGAGACCCAAGAAAATACACACTACATTTCAAAGTAAAGTGTAAGACTACCATACCGGACTTGTGAAAGAGGCATCGGAAAATAATTTATACTATTCATAATGCCCCCCAAACTGAGTGTACACCAGTACAGGGGTTCTGTATAATAGAAGAGAGTTTTTAAAGAGCTTTTCATGTATGAGTGCTCTGCTGTTCCCCAGAGGAGAAGTGTGTTCACCTCTAGCACAGGGAGTGGCTCCAATTGGGGAATGCGATATATGTTCCCTTGGACTCAGTAGACAAAGTGGACTAATGTTTGACTCAAGCCTGAGAGATTAAAAGGTGAGAGGCTGGCACATTGGTTCGGCTTTCACTGCTCAAGTTTGGCAGACTAAGAATGCTGAGTGTTTCTCCTGAACTAGATGTCGTCCTATATGAATGTGAGCTGGCTTGGGGCTGTCTTCCAGCTAAGTGGGCTATCAGCAGGGATAAAGTAGCTTGTACACGCTGGGCTTCAGGATTCCCAGGTGTAAGGAAACAGTTTCAAACTACAAGCTGGAGGAGAAACATTCCATTGTATAAAGGATCCTGCAAGGGAGGGATCTCCAGCAGCTGGGAGGTGTCCCCAGTGAATCAAAGAAACAAGTTTTCCAAAAAGATGAAACAGAGTCCCCTCTAAGCATCTTCAATGGGCATAAAGTGCTAACTCCAGCCCAGGGCAGTATTAGTGAAGGAAGAACATGCCCTGTCCCTTCATTTCTTCCCCCACCCCCCTCATGTTCTGATACTGAATAGAAGGAAAAGGATGTGTAGAAGTGCTGAGTGGTTAAAGAGAGGAAGGAAATATATGCCTCCTCTGTAAAGGCAGCTAGCGTCAGCAGTCCCCAGCTGAGGGAGAAGAGAGGAAGTGTGAAGCACTTGAATAGTACACCGGATTAAATGCATTGATTACTACAAAGAGGACTTTCCATTTTCTGAGAGTATCCAGAAGATTCATTGGGCTTTGACTAGATTTCATCCAAAGGGATAGGGAAGAAGTTGTTCTACTGAGTGGGTTGGAATAAGCAATGGAGGAGAACCAAACTGAGATCTAGTGTCCCTCCGTGGGTTGGCATTTGGTTTCCATGATTAGAAAGCTTGCAGTTTTCAAATGTTTGAATATTTGACCTTGGTTAGTTAACTGAAATTTGACTATGAGTCAGGAGACCTAGGCACTAGCTCTGACTTTGGAACTGTGGGCACATGGTCAGACCACCCCATGTTCTCTGTGTTCTCATGTGTACATTAAGGAGTTAAACTAGTTGATCTCTGTGAAGTCTCATGTACAAATCTAAAATTCTGAGTTTAGATGAATAATATTTCTCTGACATATTTCTCTTGTTTAAGAAATGCTAATGACTGGAAAAATCTGAAGTAAGGATATGGGTCTGCCAAAAGTCTAGGGAGCAAATGAATGTGAGGCCACAATTTCTACTTTACAGTCCTCAAAGAATTATTACTGTTATTCTCATAGCAGCTTTGCAGTTTATATAATAATGTCTCTGATTTGATTGCCTTGGAAACATGAATACAAAAGTATAAACAGCAAAATTTTTGTGGAAAAAAAAAGCATAGAGAAAGGACATATTTGAGGTTGTTGAAATAAATGTTTACGAAGTCTCCAAATGAATATCATTTGAAGGAAAACTGAATTTGGGATACCTTTCGAAGGAGACTGTCATATAATAACATGTTTGGAAAGTAAGAGAAGCCTGTATTAAATTTTGGTAACACACACACACACACACACACACACACACACAAAAGAACAGTTAGTGTACAGATTTTTAATTTTTTATAGCTTAAACCTGTGATCTAAAATCAAGTTCAATTTTGTCTCTTCAAACGTTTCCAGTTAAAGTCCATCAGAATTTAAAACAAATGGCTTGTGCATAATTTAGTAAGATGAAATATTTATATAAATCAACTTTTTCCTTTTGTGGGCAAAATTAGTCAAACTTAAAAAATGCTGAAAGAAAGGCATTGAATTCACTTGAAATTTCTATTAAACTCCTCCTATTATTTTCAGTACTTTATTTTTTCTATGAAATGTTTAGAATAAAAATAATTTTACTATAATTTAAAACAGCAATAATAGTTTAAGAGATTGAGTTCTTAAAATTCTATGTTAATATATACAAATAAAATATCAATAAAATAAGCAAATATTAAAATACTAGAATATATTTAGAAAGAGATTTAACAAAAGAAAGATAACTTGAAGACTTTCCCCCTGAAGCCTGTTTCTAACAAATAATATCAGGAGAGAAGGCCATCTGTCTGAGTGCTTACTTGTTAGAAATTTGCAGGTATATTTGCTAAAACTAATCCCATCTTTCTTTTAAAACAACAAAAAGAATTTAGCAACTTTAATATCTCTAAGATATTGACAGTATTCAGGTTGCATTTGATATTGCCTGTTTCTTTTCTTTGTTAAGGACAAGTACTGAAATACTTGTACTTAACAAGTATTTACCCAACACACATGATAGTATATTAAAATGCATGCTATCCCATATCTTTGGATTTTATTGGTTGAAGATTCAGGATAGAATATTTAAATATTCGAAACCTTTAAACAGGGATTGGGTAGTGTGGTAGTGTAATTAGACATTTTAATTGATAGTATTAGAAATCTACATTTAAATGCTATTATAAGGATTGAGAAATTTCACCAGAAGATTCCATGAGCACTAACTTCTGGGAATGTCCTGGGAGAGTGGGAAGACTTGAGTTGGATGCCCATCTCAGGGCTCTTTGTGTGGGAGAAATGTGTGGCATATGAGCATCATTTTAGGAAGAGTAAGAGAGAGGATTTCTTTCGTTCAAAACCAGAGACATTTTACTGGAATATAAAGGAAGGAATAATTAAGTCCTTTTCAAGGTGTAATATGTGTTGTAAATAAAATATAATAACTGAGCCTAGGACTAAGCAACTAGGAAGTATAACAGAAGAGGAACCATATTCTATTGTTTTTATTTTATGTATTATAAATTTTTATAAATATTTTGTACCTATTTAAAAGTCTTAATGAATTATTGTCATTAAGGAAAAACTCTTTATTATGACACTTAGGTGATGAAAACATTCCACAAATAAAATTACAAGATTTTATAGCACTCTTATTTTACTTAAATGTAAACTTCATTTATTTTTAATTTGACATTCACACTTATATGTTTGACTTGATGTATATAGGGGAAATAGATTGTCATCATCCTTTCCATTTCAGAGTCAGTCCAAGTTAATTCATGAAACAAAAAACTTCCACATATGACATTAGGTTACAAGTCAAGATATGACTATTCAAAGCAAAGGAAACAAAAACAAAAATAAACAAATGGGACCACAGCAAACTAAATTTTTTTTAATTTGCTACCACAGATTCTTCTATCGAGCACAAGTCAAAGAGGAGGTTATAGCAAGCTGTTCAATATTATTATGAATACAGTACTAATATTTTGAAATAAATTTGGAGTCCTTCCCTAGTACGTCAGAAACATCCAGTAGCATAGTATTATGGTGAATATTATTTACTCTCCAAACCAGACATGTTAAAGATTGAAAGAGTGTCCCACTGTTACCGAACTCAGGTTTGGCTGCCCTCCACCTGAAAGCCAGTACTCGAGAGGCAAATGTTGGTAGAAACAGAAAAGGTGCTTTAATCATAAAGCCAGCAATCTGGGGAGAAGGTGGACTCGTGTTCCAAAATCAGCTCCAAAATTCTGCTCAGCCATGACAGATTTTAGATATAGTCACTGAAAGAAGCTCGTCTACATCTGCTTATTCTAAGTTGTACACTGTATCTCCCCTACTGCACGTTGTGTGGCTATGATAACACAGATCCCAGTGCTTTCTTCATGATGACTGGCCCATGCCACAACTATTTCTGAGGTTACCTCGTTAATCCATCCACTCAGACATCATGGATTTTGCTCTTGGTTGCTTTGAGCATAGACAACAGGAAGGGTTTCAGTGGCTCATCTTTGCTTAGAAGATCCAAGCATGTGAGAATGGCCTTTCAGGTCCCCCATGATTTTCACACTCTTCACTACGGTTTCATGTCACCATCTTCTCTACAGTTCATTGTATGGAAGTGAATTGACTTCAGTTCCCCATTTTGCTCTTTTCCTTCTGCCTTTGCTTGGTCTCTTACCACTACCAGAAATGTCTTCCGTTTTCCTTAGGTTCTTCCCATCTCCTGGCTAACTCCCACACACTAGTTAACACTCAGTGTGAACATCGTGTCTTGAAGAAAACTTTCCCTACCTAAGTCTGGGTGTCTTCCAGACTTTGACATTTTCTTTAGCCTTTTTCAAAAAGAACTGTAGGACCAACAAGAAATAGTACTGGCCAAAAAATACATAGGTACATAGGACTGTGTGGGTTGTGGGTTTCAGACACTTCTAGAAAATAACAAACATTTTAATCCTTCTTAAGAAAGTAAATGAGGCAGGTAAATGAATACTGTCAATTAAATGTTGAGTTTGTAAGTACGCTGTAAATCCAAAATGACTCAAAAAGTGTCAAAATTGAGATATCAGAAGTGCCAGAATTGAAGACTGTAGTGAAATGATATTGGTTTTCATAGTTGTGCTAGGTATTCAAGGTTGGTACTCAAAAAGAGTCAGATGAGGTAGCACTGGACAGGGTTCAAATAGACAGACATATAGTGGTCCAACATAATTCCAGTAGACTCTTGCTGGCCGGGGCTGGCCTTCCCAGTTATGCCAAGAGCTGTCTTAAAGGTGCCACATGGAATCAGACACTAGTACAGGTTATTATTTTTAATGACAGTTTTGATGATTTTGGTTAAGGATGAAATGATTGGTCTTATTGTAAATTCCTAGAGCTTGAAAATTGACCCAAAAAGTCATTTTCTTGTCTTGTGGATGTTATCAGAGATAGCACACAGACCTCAAAATACGAATCTTCACAATAGTATTCTTCATGATCTTTAAATCTTTTCATGGACTTAAACTGTAGTACCATGCCCTTCTGTATTTTCCTCTCATAAACCACTATATTTCTATTTGCCTTCTACAACTGGTTTAAGGAAATTTTCAAATGTTATTGTTTACTACATAGTGTTTAAGAATATCCCTACTTCCATTAAACACAAACATAACAGTGAAAACAAAACTAAAGCAAAAAATATTTATTTTAATGTGAAGTGATTCCAAAACAGATCTATCTTCTTACTCTTCAGAAAATGCTTATTTAATTTAAAATTTCAGGAAAAAAATTATGTAAAAAACACAAATGCAGATAAATGTTAGTATAAAAGAAGGTGATAAAGGATTTCTCAATTTTGTTTCTGTTTATTTAGTTCTTGTGACACAGTGGGTACTTAGGGTGCAGGATTATGCCTCTCACATCTGACTTTTTCTTAATTTAGAAAGCTGTGTGTGTGTGCGCACGCGCGCACATTGTCTTTTTTAAGCATTGTTTGAAACATCTTTTGATTGGGCTTTGCATCTTTTTTTTCTAGGTTTTATTGTTATATATCATGATATATATTTTATGATGATAAATTATATATGGGTTATTTATTCAAGGCCATTGATGTTTTAAAATTTGAATACAGTAAAAAGGCAAAAGACTAATATAATAAATTATTTTAACAATATAAAAAAGATAATATATGTCTTTTTAAAATTGAATATAGAAATTAGAAGGAACAAATTCTTTATAGATGATACTTTGATGGGACTAGATAGTTCTGTCTAATAATTCTTATACTTTCCAGTACTAATAGCCAAATGGGATATTAGATTTTAAATTGATTGACATTAAAATTTTTTAAAATTAGTTCCTCATTTGGTCAATATTTTGACAAGTAAATTTAAGGATAACTATAAATCATCTAGTTAGCTCAGTCAGGTTATACTTGACATTGATCCAAATGAACAGGTTAACTTTGCATTGTTCTACAGGGGCTGATAAACACTATGTTCAGTCAAACTTTGTAAGGAAGTAAACTCATTATAGACCTTCAGTAAAAAATAAATAAATGAAAGTTTTTAAAAATTGGTGATCTATATGACCTCAATTCCAAAGAAATATTTACAGTAAACTCACACTTTAATAACAAGAATATAAACTATCAAAACATTTATTTGCTTTAAATAAATTAAATGTAATTGTTTAGAGAGGGTCTCTCTTCTTAAAATATTTTACTAAGTATCATTCTACTAGTTTCAAGTATCAGCTCAGTTTTTTGTGTGTTAGAGGTAAGGGAATATAATTCTGCTTGGGCAATATCTGATGGCTTAACAATATAGTAAAAATTCATATTGCAAAATGTGGTTTTGTTTTCTAAAGGAATATAATTTGCCTTTTTCTTAAACATTTTTGTGGGACCACTTCTATTAATGTGTCCTTTTTAAAAAACCAGGTATATATATTATATATGGTATAATTGGAACACCCCATGATAAATTGAAAATTGCATTTACATTGTAAAATGTAATGTCTCAAATCCACATACTGGAGGTTACATAAGGCTAAAAATGTTTCTTCGTAACATAAATGACTAAAATGTAGAAGGTAGTGTTTTAGCACTCTGGAATCAAACACAAAGATGCAGCCAAGGATGTGTCATGATGATGGTAAAGCTGCTTATTGAACATTTTGTAAGGTTAAAAACCTGCTCTCTGCCTTTGCATTATGCTGCACTACTTAGAATGTCTAATGATCTTTAGAAATCAGGTTGCCAGCATGAAGAAGGCAAGGACATATTGTTGCAATAGTTTCTATTTCTCATATATTTCTATCATGATACACATAATTCTCACATGTGAAGATTATAAAAGTTCACTTAAAATACCTTAAGATGTAGAAACTAATTTAATGCCTGTTTTCCCTGCTTGCAGGTAATCACAAGCACACCACATTAATCCAGTGAAATATTTATATATTATTTTATGTTATATGGAAGGCACTCTATGAAAGCTCACTCTCACAATATTTTTGAAAATTTGAATGCTGTTTTTTGTCAGTTGACATAAATCTCAGCACTTATTTTATTTGGAGAAGTAGTAGATCTTCTGCTATTTTTCTATCTATCCTGTCCATTAACTTACTGTACCTACAACCTGTGAGCCTAATGTTAACCTGTAACCTGTTAACCTTGGATCATTCAGAATGTCAAGTGGATTTCTTGGGCTAGTCTAAGGCTCTGGACTATCTTTTTCAGTGTGAATTTGACTTTGTTCTAATGCATAACTAGAAGCTTCCCAGGAGATTAGGGATGTATAGGTCATGTGTAGTTTTCAGCATGCAGAGGACTAATGCACTGCTCCATATTTTTAATGAAATATGCAGACTGGTGATTAATGGTGTAACTTTGGAGTCCAGAGAAACTCTGAAATGAAAGAAAAATTATATCCTTTTATTCCTCAAAAGGACATACCTACCTTTGAATTATTTCCATTATAATCTTCATATGTGGAGAAAAATAATATTTTGCTTAAATTATCTTAAGATGTGCAAATGATCGTCTACTATCCATATTCTCTGCTAGGATATAAGGTAATCCTTCTTAAAATATAAAGAGATCTACTAATTAATGGTACTTCTTTTAAATAACACTACTGCACTACTTTGATTGCTTTATAATTACAAACCTAGCATCATCCAAAATGTCTGCAAGGTTCTTATTTCAACCAATTACCGAATACCCCTGCCATTTCATTGTTTAAGTATATTGAAGCAAATTATCCATTTGTTGATCTTGAATTGTTAGGTAATATATCGATGTATCTGTATTTATATCTAGACTTTCAGCATTGCTTAGTATCAGTTTAAATTGTCACAGCATTTATTATTTCGTGTTAAATATGTTCATATGCATAGTAACATAAATTTATACTATTATACATTACTTAACTTTTCTATTCCAGAAACTATTGATATAATGAAAATAATGAAAACACACAAATATTTGGCAAAATATAAAAAAGAATACCAAGAAAGGCAGAACTGCATAAACTTAAAATAGAAATAGGACAAGATCAAAAAAAAAAGGAACCTCGTATGGTTTTTACCCTTCAGTTTCAATTTTGACTTCAAGAATAAAAAAGGAACAGAAACACAGTTGGTTACATGATTTTAGTTTCTAAAATAAAGAAACATAACCAATTAATTAAAGAAAACAAAACCCTTCTTAACATAAATTGCCAAAGAAATTTGTTAAGTAGAATTTCATAAGGAGATCATGGAGCAAAATAGTGGAAAGTGTGAAGATAGTTTTAGAGTAAAAGCAGAAACATGTTTAATATAGTTTTATATTGTACCTTCCATAACATTTATGAGAACTGTTTTTAAATTGAGCTAAATAAAACTGACTTTTGAGAAGGATTAACAAAGGAATAGTCTTCAGTTTATGTGTAATCAATCCACATAAATAGACAATAATAGATCTTTCAAGCAATCTTCTATAAATATTTTTTCTCAGCTGAGATTGTAACAGGAATAAATATCAGAGAGTTTGATGGCATAACTTCTGATAAAAGCCTGGAAAGATCATAATTTAGATTTGCTTGTTGTGAGTGGATTCATGTGATTGAGAACAACGCAAACAGATTGTAAAGTTAACTTGGTAGTGTAAAAATTTAAGGATTCTTATCTGATGGAAAGTTTTAGAGGAGTTGGTGGAAGCAAAGCCAGATCTTCCTCGTGTAAAAATATGGATTTTACCTTTAAGATTCATTGTCTTGGTATATAAAAACCTTCAGAGAATCAAAAAAAAGAAGAAGAAAGAGAGAGAAAGAGAGAAATTTGCAAACTGGGTATCAAAAACTCATGGTAGGATTTATCAATATATAGGGGATGTTATGTTAAGCACGAGGCAAGTTATTTTGAGACCTGAGATATTCTGAGTTCAATTATCTTGCATAACGGCACAGCAGGCGTGTTAACAAATTCCCCGTAGGGATCTCATGTTTTCCAACCCTAGTTATCAAGTGCATCTTTTCTGAGGCGTGTCCTATAACGAAAAAGTAAATAATGCCACAAAAGGAGACGTCTATGGCACCTTATTTAATGTAGCCAATGATTACACGGCAAAGTCCGTGTCTCATCTATGTATCTCTCTTAAATCTTTCTTAGCCTTAGGTTATATGGCACATTTTTCATGAATAGAATAAAGTAAATCTTAAGCTCCGAAGTTATGATAAAATATGGGTGAAGCACATGATCAAATAAAAGCATTTTATATATCACAAGCTTCAACCATCTCTGAACTTCCCCAACATATTCCAAAGAACATCGAGTTAAACAAATTACCTCTTGGAGAGAGAATAAGAGATAAAATAAACAATCATTTATTGAATAACTCGTTTTAGTAAAGTCTTTTAGGCATGTTTCCTAACAGATGAGAAAGGTAATAACTCTAATGGCTGGGTAGTAGAATATTTTGCAAGTTACTTGGTTTCCAATCAACTCCTTATTGCAAAATTGAAGATGTACCTAATTGAGTTGTTATCAGTTGTAAGAGTAATGATAAATCAGTGTGATGTGATTTTTTAATGTACTTCAAAAAGTTTTCAAAAATTAAGTAACATTTGTATAATGAATCTCTTTTTTTCTACCTGCTTAATTATGAGAACAACTTTCTCAATCATACAAGAAAGGTAGACTATATCTCATGCTGAACCCTTTTAAATTCCAACAATAAGTTACATTCATTCACAAATATGTCAACTAATTGGGGGAAAAGAACTATCTAAATCATTTAAAAAAGTAATTCTTATAAATTTCGGATGAGCTTTTGGGGGGGTAGTATCTTTTTAAAAATTTTAACTGGGGTAATCATTTCTGATAAATGTGTACTTTTCTTTTTGATGTTTATAAGCAAATTTGTAATATAATTGTCTTTTTATTCATTAAATATTCATTTTAATTTTACCTCAATCCAGAAGAATTATTTTTACATCCGGTGTCAGGAACTACAAAGAGCAAGCTGAAAGGATAGATGTGGTGTGTTTTGTTGACTGAAAAAAAGAAAACTGCACAACCTAAAAGTTGCAAATTTTTCAGAGACATTACTGAGGACTGTAGCCTGGGAAGACAGCCTCTCAGATATCTCTGAGGAACTGTTCCAAAGAGCAAAGGCAGGATCCAGGATACATAGGAGTTTTTGCTAAAAAAAAAAAAAAGAAAGAAAGAAAACATGTCCTCAGACATCAAAAGATTACAGCTAATCACAAAAAATGGACACTCTCAAGATAACGATTTTAGTGTTTTCCTATGTATGGGAAGATGCAAGAGTCTGGGATCATTGAAATTATTTTTCCGTATGCATTTATTTTTTTAACATCTTTATTGGAGTATAATTGCTTTACAATGGTGTGTTAGTTTCTGCTTTATGACAAAGTGAATCAGTTATACATATACATATACATACGTTCCCACATCTCTTCCCTCTTGTGTCTCCCTCCCTCCCACCCTCCCTATCCCACCCCTCTAGGTGGTCACAAAGCACCAAGCTGATCTCCCTGTGCTATGCGGCTGCTTCCCACTAGCTATCTATTTTACGTTTGGTAGTGTATATATGTCCATGCCACTCTCTCACTTTGTCCCAGCTTACCCTTCCCCCTCCCCGTATCCTCAAGTCCATTCTCTAGTAGGTCCGCGTCTTTATTCCCGTCTTGCCCCTAGGTTCTTCATGACCATTATTTTTTTTTTTAGATTCCATATATATGGGTTAGCATATGGTATTTATTTTTCTCTTTCTGACTTACTTCACTCTGTATGACAGACTCTAGGTCCATCCACCTCACTACAAATAACTCAGTTTCGTTCCTTTTTATGCCTGAGTAATATTCCATTGTATATATGTGCCACATCTTCTTTTTCCATTCATCTATTGATGGACACTTAGGTTGCTTCCATGTCCTGGCTATTGTAAATAGAGCTGCAATGAACATTTTGGTACATGACTCTTTTTGAATTATGGTTTTGTCAGGGTATATGCCCAGTAGTGGGATTGCTGGGTCATATGGTAGTTCTATTTTTAGTTTTTTAAGTAACCTCCATACTGTTCTCCATAGTGGCTGTATTAATTTACATTCCCACCAACAGTGCAAGAGGGTTCCCTTTTCTCCACACCCTCTCCAGCATTTATTGTTTGTAGATTTTTTGATGATGGCCATTCTGACCGGTGTGAGATGATATCTCATTGTAGTTTTGATTTGCATTTCTCTAATGATTAGTGAGGTTGAGCATTCTTTCATGTGTTTGTTGGCAATCTGTATATCTTCTTTGGAGAAATGTCTATTTAGGTCTTCTGCCCATTTTTGGATTGGGTTGTTTGTGGTTTTTTTGATATTGAGCTGCATGAGTTGCTTGTATGTTTTGGAGATTAATCCTTTGTCAGTTGCTTCATTTGCAAATATTTTCTCCCATTCTGAGGGCTCTCTTTTCATCTTGTTTATGGTTTCCTTTGCTGTGCAAAAGCTTTTAAGTTTCATAGGTCCCGTTTGTTTCTTTTTGTTTTTATTTCCATTTCTCTAGGAGGTGAGTCAAAAAGGATCTTGCTGTGATTTATATCATATAGTGTTCTGCCTGTGTTTTCCTGTAAGAGTTTGATGGTGTCTGGCCTTACAGTTAGGTCTTTAATCCATTTTGAGTTTATTTTTGTGTATGGTGTTAGGGAGTGTTCTAATTTCATTCTTTTACATGTAGCTGTCCATTTTTCCCAGCACCAATTATTGAAGAGGCTATCTTTTCTCCACTGTATATTCTTGCCTCCTTTATCAAAGATAAGGTGACCATATGTGCGTGGGTTTATCTCTGGACTTTCTATCCTGTTCCATTGTTCTATATGTCTGTTTTTGTGCCAGTACCATACTGTCTTGATTACTGTAGCTTTGTAGTATAGTCTGAAGTCAGGGAGCCTGATTCCTCCAGCTCCATTTTTCTTTCTCAAGATTGCTTTGGCTATTCGGGGTCTTTTGTGTTTCCATACAAATTGTGAAATTTTTTATCTAGTTCTGTGAAAAATGCCAGTGGTAGTTTGATAGGGATTGCATTGAATCTGTAGATTGCTTTGGATAGTAGAGTCATTTTCACAATGTTGATTCTTCCAATCCAAAAACATGGTATATCTCTCCATCTATTTGTATCATCTTTAATTTCTTTCAGCAGTGTCATAATTTTCTGCATACAGGTCTTTTGTCTCCTTAGGTAGGTTTATTCCTAGATATTTTATTCCTTTAGTTGCAAAGGAAAACGGGAGTCTTTTCTTAATTTCACTTTCACATTTTTCATCATTAGTGTATAGGAATGCAAGAGGTTTCTGTGCATTAATTTTGTATCCTGCTACTTTACCAAATTCATTGATTAGCTCTAGTAGTCTTCTGGTAGCATCTTTAGGATTCTCTATGTATAGTATCATGTCATCTGCAAACAGTGGCAGCTTTACTTCTTTTCTGATTTGGATTCTTTTATTTCTTTTTCTTCTCTGATTGCTGTGGCTAAATCTTCCAAAACTATGTTGAATAATAGTGGTGAGAGTGGGCAACCTTGTCTTGTTCCTGATCTTAGTGGAAATGGTTTCAGTTTTTCACCATTGAGGACAATGTTGGCTGTGGGTTTGTCATATATGGCCTTTATTATGTTGAGGAAAGTTCCCTCTATGCCTACTTTCTGGAGGGCTTTTATCATAAATGGGTGTTGAATTTTCTCGAAAGCTTTCTCTGCATCTAATGAGATGGTCATATGGTTTTTCTCCTTCAATTTGTTAATATGGTGTATCACGTTGATTGATTTGCATATATTGAAAAATCCTTGTATTCCTGGGATAAACCCCACTTGATCATAATGTATGCTCCTTTTAATGTGCTGTTGGATTCTGTTTGCTAGTATTTTGTTGAGGAGTTTTTGCATCTATGTTCATCAGTGATATTGGCCTGTAGTTTTCTTTCTTTGTGACATCTTTGTCTGGTTTTGGTATCAGAGTGATGGTGGCCTCATAGAATGAGTTTGGGAGTGTTCCTCCCTCTGCTATATTTTGGAAGAGTTTGAGAGGGATAGGTGTTAGCTCTTCTCTAAATGTTTGATAGAATTCTAAATGTTTGATAGAATTCGCCTGTGAAGCCATCTGGTCCTGGGCTTTTGTTTGTTGGAAGATTTTTAATCACAGTTTCAATTTCAGTGCTTGTGATTGGTCTGTTCATATTTTCTGTTTCTTGTTCAGTCTCAGAAGGTTGTGCATTTCTAAGAATTTGTCCATTTCTTCCAGGTTGTCCATTTTATTGGCATATAGTTGCTTGTAGTAATCTCTCATGATCCTTTGTATTTCTGCAGCGTCAGTTGTTACTTCTCCTTTTTCATTTATAATTCTATTGATTTGAGTCTTCTCCCTTTTTTACTTGATAAGTCTGGCTAATGGTTTATCAATTTTGTTTATCATCTCAAAGAACCAGCTTTTAGTTTTATTGATCTTTGCTATCGTTTCCTTCCTTTCTTTTTCATTTATTTCTGATCTGATCTTTATGATTTCTTTCCTTCTGCTAGCTTTGGGGTTTTTTTGTTCTTCTTTCTCTAATTGCTTCAGGTGAAAGGTTAGGCTGTTTATTCGAGATGTTTCCTGTTTCTTGAGGTAGTCTTGTATTGCTATAAACTTCCCTCTTAGCACTGCTTTTGCTGCGTCCCATAGGTTTTGGGTCGTCGTGTCTCCATTGTCATTTGTTTCTAGGTATTTTTTGATTTCCCCTTTGATTTCTTCAGTGATCACTTCGTTATTAAGTAGTGTATTGTGTAGCCTCCATGTGTTTGTATTTTTTACAGATCTTTTCCTGTAATTGATATCTAGTCTCATAGCATTGTGGTCGGAAAAGATACTTGATACGATTTCAATTTTCTTAAATTTACCAAGGCTTGATTTGTGACCCAAGATATGATCTATCCTGGAGAATGTTCCATGAGCACTTGAGAAAAATGTGTATTCTGTTGTTTTTGGGTGGAATGTCCTATCAATATCAATTAAGTCCATCTTGTTTAATGTATCATTTAAAGCTTGTGTTTCCTTATTTATTTTCATTTTGGATGATCTGTCCATTGGTGAAAGTGGGGTGTTAAAGTCCCCTACTGTGATTGTGTTGCTGTCGATTTCCCCTTTTATGGCTGTTAGTATTTGCCTTATGTATTGAGGTGCTCCTATGTTAGGTGCATAAATATTTACAATTGTTATACCTTCCTCTTGGATCGATCCCTTGATCATTATATAGTGTCCGTCTTTGTCTCTTGTAATAGTCTTTATTTTAAAGTCTATTTTGTCTGATATGAGAATTGCTACTCCAGCTTTCTTTTGATTTCCATTTGCATGGAATATCTTTTTCCATCCCCTCACTTTCAGTCTGTATGTGTCTCTAGGTCTGAAGTGGGTCTCTTGTAGACAGCATATATATGGGTCTTGTTTTTGTATCCATTCAGCCAGCCTGTGTCTTTTGGTTGGAGCATTTAATCCATTTACATTTAAGGTAATTATCGATATGTATGTTCCTATGACCATTTTCTTAATTGTTTCAGGTTTGTTATTGTAGGTCTTTTCCTTCTCTTGTGTTTCCTGCCTAGAGAATTTCCTTTAGCATTTGTTGTAAATCTGCTTTGGTGCTGAATTCTCTTAGCTTTTGCTTGTCTGTAAAGGTTTTAATTTTCCATCAAATCTGAGTGAGATCCTTGCTGGGTAGAGTAATCTTGGTTGTAGGTTTCTCTTTCATCACTTTAAATATGTCCTGCCACTCCCTTCTGGCTTGCAGAGTTTCTTTTGAAAGATGAGCTATTAACCTTGTGGGGATTCCCTTATGTGTTACTTGTTTTCCCTTGCAGCTTTTAATATTTGTTCTTTGTATTTAAGTTTTGATAGTTTGCTTAATATGTGTCTTGGCATGTTTCTCCTTGGATTTATCCTGTATGGGACTCTCTGTGCTTCCTGGACTTGATTAACTATTTCCTTTCCCAAATTAGGAAAATTCTCAACTATAATCTCTTCAAATATTTTCTCAGTCCCTTTCTTTTTCTCTTCTTTTTCTGGGACCCGTATAATTTGAATGTTGATGCATTTTTCTGTTGTCCCAGAGGTCTCTGAGACTGTCCTCAATTCTTTTCATTCTTTTTTCTTTATTCTGCTGTGTAGTTATTTCCACTATTTTATCTTCCAGGTCACTTATCCATTCTTCTGCCTCAGTTATTCTGCTATTGATCCCTTCTAGAGAATTTTTAATTTCATTTATTGTGTTGTTCATCTCTGTTTGTTTGCTCTTTAGTTCTTCTAGGTCCTTGTTAAACGTTTCTTGTATTTTTTCCATTCTATTTCCAAGATTTTGTATCATCTTTATTACCATTATTCTGAATTCTTTTTCAGGTAGACTGCCTATTTCCTCTTCATTTATTACGTCTGGTGGGTTTTTGCCTTGCTCCTTCATCTGCTGTGTTTTTCTCTATCTTCTCATTTTGCTTAACTTACTGTGTTTGGGGTCTTCTTTTCACAGGCTGCAGGTTCATAGTTTACGTTGTTTTTGGTGTCTGTCCCCAGTAGCTAACCTTGGTTCAGTGGGTTGTGTAGGCTTCCTGGTGGAGGGGACTAGTGCCTGTGTTCTAGTGGATGAGGCTGGATCTTTTCTTTCTGGTGGGCAGGTCCATGTCTGGTGGTGTGTTTTGGGATGTCTGTGGCCTTATTATGATTTTAGGCAGCCTCTGTGCTAATGGATGGGGTTGTGTTCTTGTCTTGCTAGTTGTTTGGCATAGGGTGTCCTGCACTGTAGCTTGCTGGTCATTGAGTGGAGCTGGGTCTTGGCGTTGAGATGGAGATCTCTGTGAGATTTTCACCGTTTGATATTACGTGGAGCTGGGAGCTCTCTTCTGGACCAGTGTCCTGAACTTGCTCTCCCACGTCAGTGGCACAGCCCTGATGCCTGGCTGGAGCACCAAGAGCCTGTCCTCCACACGGCTCAGAATAAAAGGGAGAAAAAAAAGAAAGAAAGAAAGAAGAAGACAAAATAAAATAAAGTAAAATAAAATAAAGTTATTAAAATAAAGAATTATTATTAAGAAAAAAAATTTTTTAAGTAATATAAAAAAATTTAAAAAACGGACAGACAGAACCCTAGGACAAATGGTAAAAGCAAAGCTATACAGACAAAATCACACACAGAAGCATACACATACACACTCACAAAAAGAGAAAAAGGGGGAAATATATATATATTGTTGCTCCCAAAGTCCACCTCCTCAATGTGGGATGATACGTTGTCTATTCAGGTATTCCACAGATGCAGGGAACATCAAGCTGATTGTGGAGATTTAATCCGCTGCTCCTGAGGCTACTGGGAGAGATTTCCCTTTCCCTTCTTTGTTCGCACAGCTCCCGGGGTTCAGCTTTGGATTTGGACCCACCTCTGTGTGTAGGTTGCCTGAGGGCGTCTGTTCTTCGCTCAGACAGGACGGGGTCAAAGGAGCAGCTGATTCGGGGGCTCTGGCTCACTCAGGCCAGGGGGAGGGAGGGGTACGGATGCTGGGCGGGCCTGCAGCTGCAGAAGCTGGCGTGACGTTGCACCAGCCTGAGGCGCGCCGTGTGTTCTCCCGGGGAAGTTCTCCCTGGATCGCGGGACCCTGGCAGTGGCGGGCTGCACAGGCTCCTGGGAGGGGAGGTGTGGTAGTGACCTGTGCTTGCACACAAGGCTTCCTGGTGGCAGCAGCAGCAGCCTTAGCATTTCATGCCCGTCTCTGGGGTCCGCGCTGATAGCTGCGGCTCGCGCCCGTCTCTGGAGCTCGTTTAGGCGGCGCTCTGAATCCCCTCTCCTCGCGCACTCTGAAACAAAGAGGGAAGAAAAAGTCTCTTGCCTCTTCGGCAGCTCCAGACTTTTCCCCGGACTCCCTCCCGGCCAGTGGTGGCGCACTAGCCCCTTCAGGCTGTGTTCACGCCGCCAACCCCAATCCTCTCCCTGTGATCCGACCAAAACCCGAGCCTCAGCTCCCAGCCCCGCCTGCCCCGGTGGCTGAGCAACAAGCCTCTCGGGCTGTTGAGTGCTGCTCGGCGCCGAGCCTCTGTGTGGGAATCTCTCCGCTTTGCCCTCCGCACCCCTGTGGCTGCGCTCTCCTCCGTGGCTCCGAAGCTTCCCCCCTCCACCACCCGCAGTCTCCGCCCACAAAGGGGCTTCCTAGTGTGTGGAAACCTTTCCTCCTTCACAGCTCCCTCCCACTGGTGCAAGTCCCATCCCATTCTTTTGTCTCTGTTGTTTCTTTTTTCTTTTGCCCTACCCAGGTACATGGGGAGTTTCTTCTCTTTTGGGAGGTCTGAGGCCTTCTGCCAGCATTCAGTAGGTGTTCTGTAAGAGCTGTTCCACATGTAGATGTATTTCTGATGTATTTGTGGAGTGGAAGGTGATCTCCGTGTCTTACTCTTCCGCCATCTTGAAGCGCCTCCTTCCGTATGCATCTTAACTATCTAGGGCCAGTATCCTGTTTTTCTCCATCCTGAATTCCCCTCAGGGTGTACCATCAGGGCAGCTGCAGTGGCTGATGGCTTGATGCAGGCAACATTCCTTGTTTACTGAAATGGTAGTCAACATTTTTTGTCCACAGCTTCAACTGGAACTAATGGAAGAGTTTCAGTTATTAGTAATGACAAAATCTTAGTATGGTTACCAAGGAGGCTAATGCAGGGTATATGACAAAATCATGGGAGGAGAGACCAAGAATTCAACAATTCAGAGTATCAGAAAATTGTCTATGTAGTAATTAAAACAGCTGAGAGTTATGACTGTGATGATGCTGGAATGACGAGGAGTGAGTTAAGAGAGAAAATCTTCCAGCAATAAGGGCAACTAGGAGGAGTGGATTATGTAGTGTGATGATGTGAGATTCAAAGGTTAGGGAGGAGGAAAGTGGACGGGAGAATTATCTGGAACTAGCTCTGAGATGCACAGAAGATACATCCCCCATCTTCCTGCCCTAGAAAAGGGAGCAAAACCAGCTACAGTTGGAGAGATAATAGGAACTCCACATATGATTGTTCTGAGTCTAGTTCAGTACTTAACTTCATAGATGAGGAAGTTAGTTTTAACGTTTTGCAAATTCATAGTTACTAAATTGTGAAGAATTTTGCAGTGCAAAATGTAAATATATATAAACACAGATTAGTCCCGTACACTCTCTACAGATTTATTAAATTCATCACTCATATTTAGAATAATGAATCTCAGGCATTAAAAATTCCTCCTACAGATAACAAGGTAAATTATATCTTTCACTTTCTAAAATGGTAAGTACACGCATTCATTCTACTTCTAAATATGTTCAGCAGAAGAATTAAATAGGAAAAGGTTTTTTATCTTGTATGTTATTAATGTAAATTATTAATGGGTACATAATTAATATATTACTCTTGCATACACATAATGGGAGGTGAAACAAAATCTAACAGCTGGACTCTTTTTAAAAAAAAGTTTTTGAACATTCTTCATTCATTCATTCATTTTTGCCACTTCACTGATTTTTTGACATAAGTAGAAATTCTGACTCCTTCCTTTGTATTTGACATCTGGTTGCCAATGGCACTGGGTCAGGCAAGCCCCCAGGCAGACAGTACAGTACACCATTTGATTTGCCTGAATTTGAAACCAAGTGCTTTAAATGAGTGTATTTAAACTTCTCAGAAAGAGAAGATTAAATACTAGTGTAAGGGGAAAATATTTTTCCCTACAAATTCCTTGGCTTGCTTTTATCAGGCAATGAAAATTTTACAATATAGCATTTTTATTTTGCCTTAACTGCCAAGAAAGTCAAAGTAAAATTTGGGGTTCAACTCTAGCAACAAGATATGTGTTTGGACACAATTATTTCTCATGGTTTTAAAGGTCTTTAGTTCTGTTTATAGATTTTAGTGCCCAATTTAACATTGTGTTTAAGTTTATAACATGCTTAGTATCTTTTGGGAAGAAGTACTGTCTTAATAAAAGCATAAATATTTTATGTTTTTCTCCTCTTTGTGTTTGCTCTTCATATGGCATCTGCCTTCTATTTTTTCATGAAAAACAGAACAATTAAGGAAAACTGTAATACTTTTTACACTTAAAAAAGAATTCAAAAAGCCTGTGATAATTTTTCAACTAGGAAAGAGTTCACTTATTTCTCATATATCACTAATTCTATGTTTTAATAGAAAAAAATGCCTTTAAATACAAATATTTACTTATATTAAATTGGTTAATTTATTACATTTAAAAATTCCTAGCTGTTTCTACTTTTTTAATATAGATTGCATCAAAAGATCAGAAATAGCAGAAGTAAAACCAATTAATCACTGAAGGAGTAATTAGTAAAACTTTATTCTGCACACACCAAAAAGACAGTTTGAGAACTGGGAGCATTCAAACCAAAACACAAAATGTGGCTCAGAGGGATATTGTTATAAAGCAGCTTATATAGTAAAGAGTGACTATCCTTCACAGTGATTTTGTCTTAAATGATAGGGAATTGGTTAGTGGTTACCTCATATCAACCTTGGGAAACAGTTTAAGTTTTGCTTATGATTTCCAGAGGCATAAGCAAGAAATGACCCAGTTCAAGCTAGTCTTGCAAAATAAGCTACATTAAGCTTTGCTTGTAGGACTAAACTGGTTTGGTCTGCTTAGGGAATTTTCAAGGCTGGTCTGCATTTTTTAAAAATTTTAACAGTAATGTGTGTTGTAAAACAACTTATTCTTTCTCTGTGATTTAAAAATATATTTTGAAAATAATGGATCAGCTTTAGACACATATAAAGGTTACTTTCTTCATATATGAAGTCCACTAACATTTCTAGGAAATAAAATTAAATCTATTTTTAAGAATGAGACTAACTAGGAACCAAATAGAACAGGTAACTGCTCTGCTATTATCGTATGTGATCTGGCAACTCAATAAAAGTGTTGGAGTAGGAATACAGAAAAGATGATTGATGAAGAAATGCTCTCTCTCCTGTACCACTTCACATTCAAGTTAAAATGTGAACACGGAGAATTTGGGGAAAGCAGTTTAACAGCTCTAGATATTTTCATGATTAATACTTCTACCTTAAAATACAAATTTCAACAATTAAATGATTTTCATTCTGAAGGAAATGGAATTTCAAGTAATTGTTTTAATTAACCAAAGAATTTAAAAACTACCTATTTTTCATCTTCTTAAGTTAAGGGTCAGACTCTTAGGAAAGGAATGAAGTGGCTGCCTTGGGCAGAGACATGATGCATATAGATCAGATCAAAATGTGATATGACTTGTTCCACTTAAATGGCTTTTTAGAAAGCTTGCTCTGGGTCAAAAAAGAAAAAAAATGGTGCAAGAGTTTGGTAAGTTTTGTGTGACCTGAACTCAAATTCAGGTAAACACGTGTAGCCTGAGTGCATTAGGTTGTAAATATACCCAGTTCAGTTCACTCACTTACCAGGCATTTATTGGACAGGAACGAGATGCCAAGCATGACACAAACTATACTTTCAAAAGTCTGTGTGTGTAAAAGAAAATGACAACACACACTATGCTTTCAGGACAATTCAGTCTAATGGAGGTTATAAACAAAGGAATGATGGAAAGCAAAGCAAAGCAAAGATCCTGTGACAGCTACTGTGATAGACATCAACACAGATGGAGAAACTGGAGGGTGGGAGGTAAATTTGAACTCTGGAGGAGCAGGAAAGCTTCACGGAGGACATAACTGAGTTGGGACTTGAAAAATATCTATAATTTTGCCAGTTATGGAGAAGTGGAGAAGAACTTCAGGCACAGGGAACAGAGGATGAGAATGCACAGAAGTGGCATATTTTCAGAAACATGGAAATTTGGGTAATTCTTGCACGGTGAAGTGGTGTGAAATAGAGCTATAAAAGTAGAATTGAATTGTATCAAAAAGTGCCTTATATATATGTGAATTTTGTTCCAAGCAGAGATTGAGGAATCAATAAATGTATTATTTTGTTTTGCTTTAATTCAAGAATATCAATATTTTTAATTTAAAAATATTTTATAAAAATAACACTGGATATGAAGAATTAATGTAAGGAGGAAATGGTTATTGTGATGTGAACTACAAGTCTATTATAGGAGTGATCACGGGAAAAACAGGAAAACATATGTTTAAGAAACATTTCTGACATAGCTGGTTGGATATTGAGGAAAAGGAAGAGAGAGAGTTTAGTGATAATGTAGGTTTATTGAAAAAATGAATAATATCTATCAGTGAAGATAAGAAAACTTACTTGGTAAAACTGTATAATTCAAGAAATGACATATCAAATTTTTGCCGTCTACACTGAACAATATGGATAATTAATTTGCTCTCTTTTAGGATTGCAAGTAGGGAGACTCTCATAGGTGGTATATTTTAAAATGTGTGTGCAGAGGACTATTCAGAAGTACACTCTCTTCCTCTAGAACCTGAGAAAAACTTTTAACATTTGCAGGGCAGGTATGGAGACACAGATGTAGAGAATGGACATGTGGACACTGGAGGTGGGGAAGGGGAAGGTGGGACGAACTGGGAGATTAGAACTGACATATATACACTACCATGTGTAAAATAGATAGCTAGTGGGAACCTGCTATAAAGCGCAGGAAGCTCAGCTCTGTGCTCTGTGATGACCTAGATGGGTGGGATGGGGGGGGCATGGGAAGGAGGTCCAAGAGGGAGGGGCTATATCTATACATATAGCTGATTCACTTCGTTGTACAACAGAAACCAACACTACATTGTAAAGCAACTATGCTCCAATTTAAAAAAAAATATGAACCGGACTCTTACTGAAACGTAGATGATGGCAGTGTGAGGTTGTATCTTACCATTTAAGACCGTGTATGTATCAGATATTTATTTAAGAGACTGAAATGTTTAATGGAATTTTAAAATATACTTTGTTCAATTAGTCTTTAAATATTTGCAGTTTTGAAAGCTTAGACTGTAATCATCCACCAGAGACACAGTATCTCATAATAGTTGACAGGGGAGATTCTTTACCCATATATCTGGGTTCAAATATTTCCTGTTATTTATTAGCTGTGTGATTTAGAGCAAGTGACTTATACTCTCCTTGCTGAAGTTTCTTCATCTGTAAAACAAGAATGATAATAGACAATACTATTATTAGTAGAGTACTGTAATTACAATGAGGAATAAATAATGGAAGTAAACACTAAGAGTGCCCTTAGCAAAGGCTAGTAAGCACTGATCTAAGCATTTGAATACATGTTCTCATTAATTCATTATGAGAAGCCCACAGATTATGTATTATTACCCTATTTACAGATGAGGAAATCATGGTAGAGATGCTGACTGACTTGCCAAGTCAAGAAGCCAGTGTTAGGCAGACTCACTATTTGAACTCAAACAGTCAGGGTTCACTGTCTGTCTTACAACCACTTTATTTCTTGATTCTTTCATGGGTGATTTTATTTTAAGCTTTAAAGGTAGGTGAGCTCACATATGTAAAGTATTTAAATCTTTACATGTATGTCTGGCATTGACTAAGTGCCAGTAAATGTTAGTTGCTTTTCTTACTACTACTCTTTCTACTACAATTTAATAGTTAACCTATGAATGTCAGAAACTGAAGTGCCTGATATACATATAACATCTTATGTGCATAAATGCACAGCATCTTCTCATCAGTATAACTGATACTTTATTAGAGAAGTCTCTGTCACAGCAGCTTGTTACTAGTAACATTCGCTCTCTCTTTTTTTATTTACCTGGCTTATTGTTTGTCTGGTTTACTAGATAATGAACTCCATCAGAGAAGAAAGTTTGTCTACCCTTTTTCTGTTTCATACCCAGCAAAGAGCTGGACACATCATAGGCCCTTAGTAAATATTTGTGATAAACAAAGGTGAACACAATAGAAATAAGAAGAAAAGGATCTTTTTTCCCTTAGTAAATATTTGTGATAAACAAAGGTGAACATAATAGAAATAAGAAGAGGAGGATCTTTTTTTTCCCTCGGTCACTTGCATAGCCTATCAACAACATTGAAATGAGGACACAGTGCATTATTTTTCTATAACCATTAACAAGGTGACAAGCAGGCCCTTGGCATAAAGAATGTGAGCATAAAAGAGTTGTAAGAGAGGGCTCTCAGGCCCCCTTCATGGTACCATTGCCTTTCTCCCTGGATTGCCTACCTGCTTTGTCTCAAGAGAAGCGTAAGAAGGCAAATATATTTCCTTGAGTCACAGCCAAGATGCAGGTCAGCTCCAGAAAACTATGAAATACCTGCTACAGGAGATTTCTTGGTTTTGGAGGAAAAATATTTGAATTCAAAGAAGAAATTTTTCTTCCTCCAAAAGAGATATGTATACTAATATATTGTGCAGAATAATATAGCACCTACTTACTTACCCTTATAGACTTACATATCTTATTTCTATTTGAGAGTTAATACTACCAGATAACTTTTCTCCCCTTCATGTTCTCAGCAAGAATAAACCATAAGGAGTATTGATATGTTTATTTTAATATCTGAAACTAGACCCTAGCTTTCAAAGTTTGGGAGCACAGAATTATAAAGAAACATGAAGAGGGAATATTTTTTAAAAAGAGTGAAAACCAATGATTTATTAGTGGAAGTTATTTTCTTTTTTTTTTTTTTAATTTTATTTATTTATTTATTTATTTATTTATGGCTGTGTTGGGTCTTAGTTTCTGTTTGAGGGCTTTCTCTGGTTGCGGCAAGTGGGGGCCACTCCTCATCGCGGTGCGCGGGCCTCTCACTATCGTGGCCTCTCCCGTTGCGGAGCACAGGCTCCAGATGCGCAGGCTCAGCAATTGTGGCTCACGGGCCTAGCCGCTCTGCGGCCTGTGGGATCTTCCCAGGCCAGGGCTCGAACCCGTGTCCCCTGCATTGGCAGGCAGATTCTCAACCACTGCGCCACCAGGGAAGCCCAAGTTATTTTCTTATATGGAGACCTTTGGAGAAATGAACGCAAGAAAGAAGATATGAAACCTTCTTAAATGTCAATTTTTTGGTAAGAAGTAATTTCTTGGTACTGGTTTTCACCTAAGAATGTGTTTGCGATAAGATTTATAAATTGTTTAGGATTGATTGAAAGAGTTGCTCTTAGTCTTATCAAATATATTTTTATCACATATGTATATTTTAATTAATCATGTTATAATTAATATACGAGTGTATATTGTGTGAAAGGTCATGCTGTGGACCTAAAATGCATAAGCCATGGTTCTAATCCCCAAAAATGTCATCGGGGTGATATATCAATATAATGCAGAAACGACAGTGTGATTCGTCAGTGAAAACAATGCTCTTACATGCATTGCATTTTGTTTACCAGCAACAGTTACTCGATTTTGACTCAGTTCACCTGATCACATTTTAATAAATCAGTATAACATACTGATGTCACCTGAATACAGTGTGAAGAATTGTCTGTGACCTCTGATAGCTATATGTTTATAGCTTTAGTCAGTAAAATGATGGCTGTTTTTACCATAGTAGAATTTTAATCTAGATGCAGAAATTTAATTCAGAGGGGAAATTTGGTGGAATCATGTAATGAAAAGGAAAGAATGCCAGGGATAGAACCTCAATAGGATCTCTCTGGTTAGAGAAAGAGAAAGAAGATTGATATATTGTAAACAAAGAGACATAATGATTAAACTTTCAATTCTAACCCAGAGCTCTTTCTCTAGTAAATCAAATTAAATACTTATTGCCTTTTTAAAACGGACTTTTCTCTCATCTTAAAATATTTAATAAAGTAATACTCATTTTAATATACTTATATAGTTCTTATAGTGTACATTCTAATGGTTATGCTTTTTTATGCTACAGTTCACAGAAACTTATGTTTAGTAATTCAAATATGAGCATATAGTGTCATCAATTTTTTAAAATCTAAACAACAATCATATATGTTACATCATAAAAATATTGAAATATATGAATGAAAATTCAACCAACATATTTTTACAATGTTTTGAACCACAAGGTGCTTTATAGGCTTCTGCTCTTTCTTAACATTCAAATTAATTTTATTTAATTCAAAGCTCCTTTCTTAAATACAGGGGTAACATGTATTTAATTTTGCCAATTTAAAATAAAATATTTTTGTGCTTTAATTAGCCATTCTCTTTGTGCAGTATCCTTACTGGATATACTGTAATTATTTGCAAATAGTCCTTACTCCACAATCCATATTGTAAACAGAATTTGAATATGCCCTTTGAAAGGAATGAGGGGATTAATTAAATATATTTCATATATTTTCAAAAATGAACGTCTGCAGCCTAGAAATACCTATGCAAAAAGGACTAGATTTTTTTTTAACTGCAGGTATAATACTTTTGATTTGTTGCAAAAATAAATGAGTTGTGATAAGAGACAGAACGAAATTAGCGTGGTTTTGTACAGCTGTGTCTCACTTCAGAGAATAAATCTATTCTTGAAAATGCAGAAAATTACTTCAAAAAATTAAGCCTTAGTTTAGACATACTAGCAAACCCCACTTTTAAAGGAACATTTGTTTGTGTGTATATATGTGTGTGTGTGTGTGTGTGTGTGTGTGTGTGTATCTTTGCTCAGTGCTTTGCATATAGTCAGAAGGGGCAAAACAGCTTTAGGGGAAAAAACCTATAAAATCTTTATTGTGTATATCCAAATCACAAATTTCAAATTCTTTTCTCGAAAGAGTTTTTATATGGCTCATGTATGAAAGCACTTGTGTATTTACATTGACATAGAAGTGACAAAGCACCTACAGGTTGAGGATGGTATTGGGAGAGATTTTCATAGAATTTCAATATCTAGATTACAAGCTCCATGAGGACAGGTATTGTTTTATGTTTTGATCCCTGAAATGTTCCAAGCCTGTACGTCATACAGAGTGAGCACTCAATATATTCATGATTCTCAGAATACTTTTGTTGAATGAATGGACAGTTTGTGAATGATCACCATGCTTGTTTTAGATAATAAAAATGAGAATGTAGCCAGTTGTAAGTTACTTGTTTGAGGCAGGTAGTGGCAATACCTAATACATAGGTTCCTAAGGCAGTGATATTGTCCTTCAGTAAAATACTTTACTCTTAAGTGCTAAATCAGTGGTAAAAGTAAACATCTAACCAAGGTTATTTATACTAAAATATGTTATACTCTTTTATTCTATATACCTCCTTTCTTAAATCATCCTATGATTTATAAAGCATTTCTTCATGAGCTAGATACATAAGGTAATATCAATTTTATTATGACGATTTATTTCTCCATTCAATAAACACTTAGTAAATGCTTTCCTTCAGCAGTATGCTAAGTAGTGGGAATAAAATTGTGTACACGTGACTGCCATGGTCCCTGTCCCATGGACGTTTCCTCTTGTGACAGAAACAAATAAAAAACAAGTAAACACATACATTAGCAAAATAAATTTGTCATGTGATAGTGCTTTGAACAAAATTAAAGGAGATTGGGAGTTTGGGGATTGAATGAATCTGTAGTTACAGTGATCAGGGGAGGCACTTTCAAGAAGTAACATTTAAGCTGAGATCTGAAAGCTGCAAGTTCAGCTTAAAAGTGACTTCCCCATTTGTATAGGGTCTAAAATATCTCCAAAGGCAGGCATCTATGCCACTAGGAGGGGGGACAAGGAGAGAGGTTACTACAGCCGTGATGTGCGATAATCAGTAGAGTTGGAAATGTTTGCATCGAGTAGTTAATTCCTATTTACCAAAATGGAAACATCCTTATTATGTCAAATAGTTATTATGAGGCCCCCATATTTTTTATGTTGTTCAACCAGTGTTTGGGATGTTAAAATAACTGCCTAATAGAAAACAAAGAAATAGAATTTTGATAATACCCAAGCAAGTGCAGTATAAATTTATATATCAAATTTTGACTATATTTCTATTTTTTATTTGATTTCTTTATTTTATACATGTTTCCCAGGATAGTCCACTGGTCTTACAGTCTGACAGGAATGTAACAGTGAATGCAAGAAATCACATGGGGCAGTTAACGGGACAGCTGACAGTAGGTGAGTGCTTTGGGGTAAAGATTGCTCATACCATCTTACTCCATTTAAAACTCTGTGGTTGTTTAAATTGGGAAACGCAAAAGTATATTATTTCTCTAATATATATTTAGGCATCCTATTCCAGCCCAATTGGCTTGCACATGATTTGATTTGTCATAGGCTAGTTATGGTCATTGTTACTCTTGTCACTGTGTTATTGTGAGACTGAATTACATACATTTTGCTGTTATTACTCTTGAATTATGAAATGTACCACTTTCCTAACACTATCTCCCTAGTATATGTTAAATTATAGTAAATAGGCTAAAACAAACATGAGATGTAACACCTATGTATCCTTTGTTCTAAACAAATAATTTACTAATTATTATCTGCTTATAAAATTAGAAAAAATAATACAGTAATTGAATATAAAAAATCGTAACATTGATCAATTACTTATAAATTTGATGTTGAAATTATATATATCTTAAGGTTTATAGGGTGTAGAAGTTGTAAATGTAAATTTATGATAAAATATTACTAATGTTTTCTCATATTGTCAAAAAATTAATTTAGAGATTCGTTAGTGGCATTATTATTTGACTTAATTTTTATAAGAAAAAAGGGAAATTAAAAGTCAATTGTAATTATGTAAAATGCTACAAAGACTTGATTTGTGTGTAATTGCGAAAATATTTTTGAAATACTGTATTTTTCTGTGGGAAAATTACCTAATACTTACTGATATTGTGTATGTATGATAGTATATTATAAAGAGTAAATTGCAATTTTGAGGGCTGAGTTATCCTTATCTTGGGAAATTAATCATCTAATGCAAATGTATGTTTCCAGTATTTCTAATTAAATTACAAAAGAGTATGACATATGAAATGTGAGATTTATAAGCATGAACTTGATTCTGTCCACTTATTTCTAGGTATATGAAACACTTTTTGATGTTACTCGCTTTCGTGAAGCCAAAAGTGAAACTTATATTGTGGCATATGTGTATTTTGAAAAAATATAATTGCATTTTATTTATAATAATTAAATTTTATTTTGCATTTTCTTTACATTATAAAAGTTGGTCAGTAGATATCTATCAATTGCTACATTTGATAGTATTTTGTGACATGATATCAATTACAAAGGGGGGCTATAGACAAATGGATTAAAAATTAGAGAGAAGAAATATGTCTATGGACACAGAACTGATTCAGAAGCACCAGGCGCTTAATTTAAATGTCCATGCCCATTTACTATTGCTATGTTGGAACTGCAGAAACAGGCCTAAACTGGGCAGATTTTCCATATCATAATTTTTTTAATGTTGAGAACTCTTTAGCTAGATAGAACTTTATTCTGCATTCTTTTCTTGGTTAAAAAAAACCCAAATGTCCATAGTGGAAATGCCAACCTGTAAATTAAACACACAAAGACCATATACCAATGTCCACTGTCACATGCAATCACTACATAACTACTATACTACCTATAGAGCAAAGCGGCTGTTTGATTTTATGAAGGATAATCAAATACCATTTACATTTTGCTACCTGCTTTCCTGCAGTAAATATAAAGAATAATATTATTGTGCTTGTGTTTTCAACCACTGTTCCAAGTTGATTTTAACGTAGAATCAATATTTGCCAATTACACAAAAAGAAAGAGAAAAGAATGAAGAGAAACAGAAAGGGTGATAGGTTAGGGAGAAAGATTAAGCTTAGTTTTAAATGAAGCAAATCTATTTAATGATGCAGCAGTTTATTTCTGTGGATGGAAACATACTCATTCCAGTGAGGTTTAAGCTGAAAACTATTTAATATCCTGGTCCTCTGAGTGTACTGTTCGTGACCTCCATCTTTTCACTGCTTTGTATTTTTCAACAAACATACAGAGAACAAAGGAAGAAGTAGATAAAGGGGAGTAGGGCAGGGATAATGTATTCATTTTTGGAGTCAAACCATATGGGGCTCCAAAACAATAATTATCTCTTGGAGACTCACTTTTCTCATCTCTAAAATAGAGATACGGACATTTATTTAGAATCATACATAAGAATTGGGGCAATTTCAGTGTCTGCAAATCTTAGGCAATTAAATCTCAAATTGATTATTATTTGGATGATGGTGATTGTAATTTTTGGTATCACTTAAGTTACAAATACATTGCTATCATGTGAAAGATTTCATGATCCTTTTCTATCCAATGTGTCTCTGGGATAGTAGTTGAGGAATACATGCTGGATTATAATACTGTTGCAAAGATATACTACAAAACACATCACAGAAAGTGTGCCTGATATGTGGATAATGTTTTCATCATGTCATGATAAAATTATCTTTAGGTAGAATTTGAAGAGATAAATGGATGAATTCAAGCTATGTATTCAGTCGGGATTCATTTTTAATTATATTGACATAAAGTAACTGTTTTAAGCCTCTTTTCCTTTTTCATTCTTTCAGTTTTTGTTTAGGGGCATGGTCTTGATTATACTTCAGGCATGACATTACTTTGCAATATTTAAAAAAATATACTACTGCAAAATAGACTAATATTTATGAAAATTAAATTCAGTTATTCTTCACTGTCTAGGTAAAAAAATTCTAATTTCTACCCTAAATCTATCAATCACTATTAGGAAAGTATAGTCAGTTCTACCAATGTGACAGACTTTGAATATTTTTCCACATTTTATTTTCATTGTAAATGGGAAAAGAAAATTTCCCTTATCAGTAGCTACTTGTAACGTTTTTCTCAAAAATACATATAAGATTGTTCAGCCAAGCAAATATCCACTCCCCTTGTACTCTGCCCTTCTATTTTTGTTTACAAGCTTACCTTCCTACTGACCCAATTCTCAGGGATATGTGTAGTCCAAGGCCTAGGCAGACCGGTGTGTTAATTCTAATCCAAACTCACACTCAGTATATGAAACCAGATTATTTATAATCCAATAAAGGCAAAGAAAATATGTTATATATATGCCAGCTCAGACATAATCAAAACTAAAACTAAACATTTTTAGAATTTGGGTAAATTTAAAAAATGACAAATATTGTTGTATGCTTAAAGTTCCAGGCTTTACGTAAATTTCTGATAATATCAGAATCTCTCCATGAAATTTAAGAGTCTAATTTCTTTTCTTTTTTTTGAGTCTCATTTGTTTTATTTTTTATTTATTTATTTTTAACATCTTTATTGGAGCATAATTGCTTTAAAATGGTGTGTTAGTTTCTGCTTTATAACAAAGTGAATCAGGTATACATATACATATGTTCCCATATCTCTTCCCTCTTGAGTCTCCCTCCCTCCCACCCTTCCTATCCCACCCCTCTAGGTGGTCACAAAGCACCGAGCTGATCTCCCTGTGCTATGTGGCTGCTTCCCACTAGCTATCAATTTTACGTTTCATAGTGTATATATGTCCATGCCACTCTCTCACTTTGTCCCACCTTACCCTTCACCCTCCCCATATCCTCAAGTCCATTCTCTAGTAGGTCTGTGTCTTTATTCCCGGCTTGCCCCTAGGTTCTTCATGAACTTTGTTTTTTTTTTTTCTTAGATTCCATATATATGTGTTAGCGTACGGTATTTGTTTTTCTCTTTCTGACTTACTTCACTCTGTATGACAGACTCTAGGTCCATCCACCTCACTACAAATAACTCAATTTTGTTTCCTTTTATGGCTGAGTAATATTCCATTGTATATATGTGCCACATCTTCTTTATCCATTCATCTACTGATGGACACTTAGGTTGCTTCCATGTCCTGGCTATTGTAAATAGAGCTGCAATGAACATTGTGGTACATGACTCTTTTTGAATTATGGTTTTCTTAGGGTATTTGCCCAGTAGTGGGATTGCTGGGTCATATGGTAGTTCTATTTTTAGTTTTTTAAGGAACCTTCATACTGTTCTCCATAGTGGCTGTATCAATTTACATTCCCACCAACAGTGCAAGAGGGTTCCCTTTTCTCCACACCCTCTCCAGCATTTATTGTTTGTAGATTTTTTGATGATGGCCATTCTGACCAGTATGAGGTGATCCCTCATTGTAGTATTGATTTGCATTTCTCTAATGATTAGTGATGTTGAGGATCCTTTCATGTGTTTGTTGGCAATCTGTATATCTTCTTTGGAAAAATGTCTATTTAGGTCTTCTGCCCATTTTTGGATTGGGTTGTTTGTTTTTTTGATATTGAGCTGCTTGTAAATTTTGGAGATTAATCCTTTGTCAGTTGCTTCATTTGCAAATATTTTCTCCCATTCTGAGGGTTGTCTTTTCGTTTTGTTTATGGTTTCCTTTGCTGTGTAAAAGCTTTTAAGTTTCATTAGGTCCCATTTGTTTATTTTTGTTTTTACTTCCATTTCTCTAGGAGGTGGATCAAAAAGGATCTTGCTGTGATTTATGTCATAGAGTGTTCTGCCTATGTTTTCCTCTAAGAGTTTGATAGTGTCTGGCCTTACATTTAGGTCTTTAATCCTTTTGAGTTTTTTTTTTTTTTTTTTTTTTAATTTATGGCTGTGTTGGGTCTTTGTTCCTGTGCAAGGGCCTTCTCCAGTTGTGGCAAGTGGGGGCCACCCCTCATCACGGTGCGCGGGCCTTTCACTATCATGGCCTCTCTCGTGGCGGAGCACAGGCTCCAGACGCGCAGGCTCAGCAATTGTGGCTCACGGGCCCAGTCGCTCCGCGGCATGTGGGATCCTCCCAGACCAGGGCTCGAACCCGTGTCCCCTGCATTGGCAGGCAGACTCTCAACCACTGTGCCACCAGGGAAGCCCCGAGTTTATTTTTGTGTATGGTGTTAGGGAGTGTTCTAATTTCATACTTCTACATGTACCTGTCCAGTTTTCCCAGCACCACTTATTGAAGAGGCTGTCTTTCCTCCACTGTATATTCTTGCCTCCTTTATCAAAAATAAGGTAACCATATATGCGTGGGTTTATCTCTGGGCTTTCTATCCTGTTCCATTGATCTATATTTCTGTTTTTGTGCCAGTACCATACTGTCTTGATTACTGTAGCTTTGTAGTATAGTCTGTAGTCAGGGAGCCTGATTCCTCCAGTTCCGTTTTTCTTTCTCAAGATTGCTTTAGCTATTCGGCATCTTTTGTGTTTCCATGCAAGTTGTGAAATTTTTTGTTCTAGTTCTGTGAAAAGTACCAGTGGTAGTTTGATAGGGATTGCATTGAACCTGTAGATTGCTTTGGGTAGTAGAGTCATTTTCACAATGTTGATTCTTCCAATCCAAGAACATGGTATAATCTCTCCATCTATTTGTATCACCTTTAATTTCTTTCATCAGTGTGTTACAATTTTCTGCATACAGGTCTTTTGTCTCCTTAGGTAGGTTTATTCCTATATATTTTGTTCTTTTTGTTGCAGTGGTAAATGGGAGTGTTTCCTTAATTTCACTTTCAGATTTTTCATCATTAGTGTATAGAAATGCAAAAGATTTCTGTGCATTAATTTTGTATCCTGCTACTTTACCAAATTCATTGATTAGCTCTAGCATCTTTAGGATTTTCTGGTAGCATCTTTAGGATTCGCTATGTATAGTATCATGTCATCTGCAAACAGTGACAGTTTATTTCTTCTTTTCTGATTTGGATTCCTTATATTTCTTTTTCTTCTCAGATTGCTATGGCTAAAACTTCCAAAACTATGTTGAATAATAGTGGTGAGAGTGGGCAGCCTTGGCTTGTGCCTGATCTTAGTGGAAATGGCTTCAGTTTTTCACCATTGAGGACAATGTTGGCTGTGGGTTTGTCATATATGGCCTTTATTATGTTGAGGAAATTTCCCTCTATGCCTACTTTCTGGAGGGTTTTTATCATAAATGGGTGTTGAATTTTCTTGAAAGCTTTCTCTGCATCTATTGAGATGATCATATGGTTTTTCTCCTTCAATTTGTTAATATGGTGTATCACGTTGATTGATTTGCGTATATTGAAAAATCCTGGCATTCCTGGGATAAACCCCACTTGATCATGGTGTATGATCCTTTTAATGTGCTGTTGGATTCTGTTTGCTAGTATTTTGTTGAGGATTTTTGCATCTCTGTTCATCAGCAATATTGGCCTATAGTTTTCTTTCTTTGTGACATCTTTGTCTAGTTTTGGTATCAGGGTGATGGTGGCCTCATAGAATGAGTTTGGGAGTGTTCCTCCCTCTGCTATGTTTTGGAAGAGTTTGAGAGGGATAGGTGTTAGCTCTTCTCTAAATGTTTGATAGAATTCGCCTGTGAAGCCATCTGGTCCTGGGCTTTTGTTTGTTGGAAGATTTTTAATCACAGTTTCAATTTCAGTGCTTGTGATTGGTCTGTTCATATTTTCTATTTCTTCCTGGTTCAGTCTGGGAAGGTTGTGCATTTCTAAGAATTTGTCCATTTCTTCCACGTTGTCCATTTTATTGGCATATAGTTGCTTGTAGTAATCTCTCATGATCCTTTATATTTCTGCAGTGTCGGTTGTTACTTCTCCTTTTTCATTTCTAATTCTATTGATTTGAGTCTTCTCCCTTTTTTTCTTGATGAGTCTGGCTCATGGTTTATCAATTTTGTTTATCTTCTCAAAGAACCAGGTTTTAGTTTTATTGATCTTTGCTATCATTTCCTTCCTTTCTTTTTCATTTATTTCTGATCTGATCTTTATGATTTCTTTCCTTCTGCTAAATTTGGGGGTTTTTTGTTCTTCTTTCTCTAATTGCTTTAGGTGTAAGGTTAGGTTGTTTATTTGAGATGTTTCTTGTTTCTTAAGGTAGGATTGTATTGCTATAAACTTCCCTCTTAGAACTGCTTTTGCTGCATCCCATAGGTTTTGGGTTGTCGTGTTTTCATTGTCATTTGTTTCTAGGTATTTTTTGATTTCCTCTTTGATTTCTTCAGTGATCTCATGGTTATTAAGTAGTGTATTGTTTAGCCTCCATGTGTTTGTATTTTTTACAGATTGTTTTTCTTGTAATTGATATCTAGTCTCATAGCGTTGTGGTCAGAAAAGATACTTGATACGATTTCAATTTTCTTAAATTTACCAAGGCTTGATTTGTGACCCAAGATATGATCTATCCTGGAGAATGTTCCATGAGCACTTGAGAAGAATGTGTCTTCTGTTGTTTTTAGATGGAATGTCCTATAAATATCAATTAAGTCCATCTGGTTTAATGTATCATTTAAAGCTTGTGTTTCCTTATTTATTTTCATTTTGGATGATCTCTCCATTGGTGAAAGTGGGGTGTTAAAGTCCTCTACTATGATTGTGTTACTGTCGATTTCCCCTTTTATGGCTGTTAGCATTTGCCTTATGTATTGAGGTGCTCCTATGTTGGGTGCATAAATATTTACAATTGTTATATCTTCTTCTTGAATTGACCCCTTGATCATTATGTAGTGTCCTTCTTTGTCTCTTGTAATAGTCTTTGTTTTAAAGTCTATTTTGTCTGATATGAGAATTGCTACTCCAGCTTTCTTTTGATTTCCATTTGCATGGGATATCTTTTTCCATCCCCTTACTTTCAGTCTGTATGTGTCCCTAGCTCTGAAGTGGGTCTCTTGTAGACAGCATATATACGGGTCTTGTTTTTGTATCCATTCAGCCAGTCTATGTCTTTTGGTTGGAGCATTTAATCCATTTACATTTAAGGTAATTATCGATATGTATGTTCCTATTACCATTTTCTTAATTGTTTTGGGTTTATTATTGTAGGTGTTTTCCTTCTCTTGTGTTTCCTGCCTAGAGAAGTTCCTTTAGCATTTGTTGTAAAGCTGCTTTGGTGGTGCCGAATTCTCTTAGCTTTTGCTTGTCTGTAAAGGTTTTAATTTCTCCATCAAATCTGAATGAGATCCTTGCTGGGTAGAGTAATCTTGGTTGTAGGTTTTTCTCCTTCATCACTTTAAATATGTCCTGCCACTTCCTTCTGGCTTGCACAGTTTCTTCTGAAAGATCAGCTGTTAACCTTATGGGGATTCCCTTGTGTGTTATTTGCTGTTTTTCCCTTGCTGCTTTTAATATTTTTTCATTGTATTTAATTTTTGATAGTTTGATTAGTATGTATGTGTCTTGGCATGTTTCTCCTTGGATTTATCCTGTATGGGACTCTCTGTGCTTCCTGGACTTGATTAACTATTTCCTTTCCCATATTAGGGACATTTTCAACTATAATCTCTTCAAAAATTTTCTCAGTCCCTTTCTTTTTCTTTTCTTCTTCTGGGACCCCTATAATTCGAATGTTGTTGCATTTAATGTTGTCCCAGAGGTCTCTGAGACTGTCCTCAATTCTTTTCACTCTTTTTTCTTTATTCTGCTCTGCAGTAATTATTTCCACTATTTTATCTTCCAGGTCACTTGTCCGTTCTTCTGCCTCAGTTATTCTGCTATTGATCCCTTGTAGAGAATTTTAAATTTCATTTATTGTGCTGTTCATCTCTGTTTGTTTGCTCTTTAGCTCTTCTAGGTCCTTGTTAAATTTTTCTTGTATTTTCTCTATTCTATTTCCAAGATTTTGTATTATCTCTACTATCATTATTCTGAATTCTTTTTCAGGTAGACTGCCTATTTCCTCTTCATTTATTACGTCTGGTGGGTTTTTGCCTTGCTCCTTCATCTGCTGTGTGTTTCTCTGTCTTCTCATTTTCCTTAAATTTGCAGTCTCCTTTTCACGGGCTGCAGGTTTGTAGTTCCCGTTGGTTTTGGTGTCTGCCCCCAGTGGCTAAGGTTGATTCAGTGGGTTGTGTAGGCTTCCTGGTAGAGGGGAGTAGTGCCTGTGTTCTGGTGGATGAGGCTGGATCTTGTCTTTCTGGTGGGCAGGTCCACGTCTGGTGGTGTGTTTTGGGGTGTCTGTGGCCTTATTATGATTTTAGGCAGCCACTCTGCTAATGGGTGGGGTTGTGTTCCTATCTTGCTAGTTGTTTGGCATAGGGTGTCCAGCACTGTAGCTTGCTGGTCATTGAGTGGAGCTGGGTCTTGGCGTTGAGATGGAGATCTCTGGGAGATTTTCACCGTCTGATATTATGTGGATCTGGGAGGTCTCTTGTGGACCAATGTCCTGAACTTGGCTCTCCCACCTCAGAGGCACAGCCCTGATGCCTGGCTGGAGCACCAAGAGCCTGTCCTCCACACAGCTCAGAATAAAAGGGAGAAAAAATAGAAAGAAAGAAAGAAAGAAGTTAAAATAAAATAAAATGAAGTAAAATAAAATAAAGTTATTAAAATAAAAAATAAAAAATAATTATTAAGAAAACATTTTTTTAAAGTAATAAAAAAAAAAGGACAGATAGAACCCTAGGACAAATGGTAGAAGTAAAGCTATAAGACAAAATCACACACAGAAGCATACACATACACACTCACAAAAAGAGAAAGTGGGAAAAAATATATATATATTGTTGCTCCCAAAGTCCACCTCCTCAATTTGGGATGATTCATTGTCTATTCAGGTATTCCACAGATGCAGGTACATCAAGTTGATCGTGGAGGTTTAATCCACTGCTCCTGAGGCTGCTGGGAGGGATTTCCCTTTCTCTTCTTTGTTCGCACAGCTCCCGGGGTTCAGCTTTGGATTTGGACCCGCCTCTGCATGTAGGTCGCCTGAGGGCATCTGTTCTTCGCTCAGACAGGACGGGGTTAAAGGAGCAGCTGCTTCAGGGGCTCTGGCTCACTCAGGCCGGGGGAGGGAAGGGTATGGATGCAGGGCGAGCCTGCAGCGGCAGAGGCTGGCGTGACATTGCACCAGCCTGAGACCCGCCATGCTTTCTCCCAGGGAGGTTGTCCCTGGATCGCGGGACCCTGGCAGTGGCAGGCTGCACAGGCTCCAAGTAGGGGAGGTGGGGATAGTGACCTGTGCTTGCTCACAGGCTTCTTGGTGGTGGCAGCAGCAGCCTTAGCATTTCATGCCCGTCTCTGGGGTCCGCGCTGATAGCCGCGGCTCGCGCCCGTCTCTGGAGCTCTTTTAAGCGGCGCTCTGAATCCCCTCTCCTCGTGCACCAGGAAACAAAGAGGCAGGAAAAAGTCTCTTGTCTCTTCGGCAGGTCCAGACTTTTCCCGGACTCCCTCCCAGCTAGCTGTGGTGCACTAGCCCCTTCAGGCTGTGTTCACGCCGCCAACCCCAGTCCTCTCCCTGCGATCTGACCGAAGCCCAAGCCTCAGCTCCCAGCCCCGCCCACCCCGGCGGTTGAGCAGACAAGCCTCTTGGGCTGGTGAGCGCTGCTCGGCGCCGAGCCTCTGTGCGGGAATCTCTCCGCTTTGCCCTCCACACCCCTGTGGCTGCGCTCTCCTCCGTGGCTCCGAAGCTCCCCCCTCCGCCACCCGCAGTCTCCGCCCGCGAAGGGGCTTCTAGTGTGTGGAAACCTTTCCTCCTTCACGGCTCCCTCCCACTGGTGCAAGTCCAGTCCCTATTCATTGTCTCTGTTTTTTCTTTTTTCTTTTGCCCTACCCAGGTATGTGGGGAGTTTCTTGCCTTTGGGGAGGTCTGAGGTCTTCTGCCAGCTTTCAGTAGGTGTTCTGTAGGAGCTGTTCCACATGTAGATGTATTTCTGATGTATTTGTGGGAAGGAAGGTGATCTCCGCTTCTTACTCTTCCGCCATCTTGAAGCTCCTCCAAGACTCTTAATTTCTTATGACCTTCATAGCATAGAAGATCAGTGAACTCAAGATTCTTCTTACAAATTTCTCTTCTTAGAATAAAGCTGAAAGATAGGTATCGCATTGTTTGGGGGAAGTGGTTAAAGAAAGTACAGAATCCCAGGAGTTCAGACTCCTTGAAAACCAACAAGAACTTAATTCAGAATCATTCTCCAGGTGAAATTTTCTATTTTTCAATCTGTAATTACTATGCTAGCAGGACATTCCTTTTTTATATAAGTGGCAAAAACAGTGTGTGATATTAAGTGTTATATGTTCATATGTGTTGATAGTATGATATTTTATATTTTTCAGGACATTTCCATCAAATAATTTATATAAAATATGTGAATTATGCACCATTATTGTGAAGCTTATTATAGTCTCTTAGGAAACTGCTACAATGTGATATATAGAATAAAAATCGTTTCCTTAGGGAAGTGCAGATGAAATATTGTCATGTAGTTTTGATATAGACATTGTTCATAATACTGATAATAGTGATAATTAATGCTGTAGTAATTAGATTTGCTAAAAATGTAATAACCTTTCCCACAGTATGATGCAGATAATGAGTTATCTTTTATTTAACAATAATATTACATTGATCGATAATAGAAAATATTTAAACTACTTTCATAAGTAGTTTAAACAATATAAATGTTGATTTCAGCAAAACAATTCAGGTTTTCAGTAACTCTTAGCCAATTTGATTAAGTTATGAAAATTATATGTTGCTTTTTCTTACATTCCATTACAAAGCATTGTTTATCTTTGAAAAAGCAATGGCTGAAAAGTAATAAGATTTTTTTTCCCTTCTCTTATGCCTTCTGTCATCAGTCTATAACTGGAGGATAAAAGTAAAAGGAAGATAAATTGAAAAGTTGAACAAGGAATGATAGTAATGTGTAGAAGTAGTTTTTGTTTTTAATTCTTTTTATTTGGTAGCTCCCTCATTTAAATTTCAGTCACAATCAATGATGGTTGAGAAACCTGGCATGGCTGTTATGTGGTCCTGTGTCATAAACATGATAAGTTCCACGATGCCGTGTCTATCATTATCCCAGTGAAACTTTAAGACTAATTGTTTATTAAATAATTGTAATGTCATTGTTCTAAAATTTTACTTTTAAAATGTGTTTAAAATCACAACCATATGCTTCAAATGGAATCTCATATGTCATCATAATTTTCCTTGTTGAGTGCTCAACACATTTAGGAGAATCAATTAACTCCTAGGAACTGCTAGCTATTATTGTCTTTGATGTTCTTAATTCCATTTATCAAAAATCAGTGACATACCAAATTATATAAAAACCTTAATTATAATCAATAACTCCTCATTTTTTCTTTCTTCCATACTTCTTCAGTACCCAAAGTCATGGTTGTCTTAATGTAATAAGAAAGAATGTTATTTGCAAGAAGTTAAACAAAGTATGTACATTTAGTGCTAGTTTTCTTTTCATATTTCATATTTTGAGGATTAAACACCATATAATAATGAAAACAGTTATGGACAGCTTCTGCAGCAGGGTCAACTATGGTTTCTTCTGAAGTCTGAGCCGCTTTCCTTCGTCACCTTAAGGGGATTTATGAGGGAGCCGGACAGGGAGTGGGACATACAAGCAGCCTATGTGCCCGAAGAGAGGTGTCAGTACCGGTCCTTTGCCTTTTCCAGGGGCTGTCGATCAGCTACACACTTAAAAATCAAATTTGTTTTATTCTTCTTTAGAGAAGATGAGCTTGGTAAACAATCCTCACATTAGGATTCTGTAAGGCAAATATATTTTTATTTGTTTTCTTACCATTTTGGGTCAATATGCGCGAATAATACAGTCTATAGTATGAAACAATCACTTGTGATATACATTAAGTTTATAAGGAGATAAGTAAAAATGGACTAACATACAAAATTACGTTAAAATTAGTACATTGTTTATCCGTAGGAAAGCTATTTGTATCCTATCGAGAGATTGATTAAACTGCATTGACCTTCCCTGTAGTAAAGGTGTAAAGGGAAATGTGACTAATGACATGATCCCACTATATTTAAGGAGAAAACATATAAACATCTTATGGGAAACCAGGTATTTTTCCTCACATACACTGAACAAGTTACAATAGTTTAACAGAAAGAAAACGAGATGATATATTGTAGACTATTTTTAGCAACTCTATATCAAAAGAAGCATTGGGTCTGCTAATACTCTGGCAGAATGCTTTAAAGAAGGCTGAGAACACAACAGCAAAATGCAGTTAGATAAAATCATTGTAGGGGGCAAGAAATAAAACATGTTTACTGGTTCAACTTAATTCAACGATGAGAATCTAGATTTATCTGCAAGAAATCATATGTGTGTCTTCTAAATATTCCTTAATTGACATATACTTTCATCCAGGCTTATTATTGGTCGGATGAAGTGAGAGCCCAAATAGTTAGTGATTGTTGCTGGCTCTTTTCATTTCATAAAGTGAACCGATGATAAAATTGACATCCTTTAGTAAAAACTGAAAACCCTAAGTCTCTTAACTGTGTTGATGCCTCTGCCCACCTCAGTACATCCCCCAACACCCAAGACAGACAGACAGACAGACAGACAGACAGACAGACACACACACACACACACACACACACACACACACACACACACACACACACACACACACAAACACACCACACAGGCCTCCCCGAAGAACTGGTACAAGGAAAGTACTGGGAAGCAAAGCCAGTACAACTTTAAAAAACATTTCTAAGTCTACTACCACACACAGCAGGCTTCGTTGACACATGAGCATTTTATTTCATGCGATATGCTACAAACTAATTTGTCTTGAAGCTTTTCCAAAAATCTTTGCTAGCCACCTATCATGGCAAAATAAAAACTCAGTAACACAAGCAGTGAGTAAAATCACATAATTTTAAGGGAACTGTTACTATTAAGAATTTAATATACACTTAGTGTGTATTAGATTGTTGAAACCACTGAGCATGTTTTTAATGTTCCACAGACTTAAGTTAATCTATATATCCAAAGATTTCACCATATCAGACACAAAACATGCTTGCTAGAAAGGCATTTTTATTGTGACTAATTACTAAGAGATGTTTAAGAAACCAAAAAAATCAGAGCATAAGTTCAATGAAAATTATCTTTAAAATATAGGAATATATCGATTTTCCCTAGTACTATTATGAAGATAATCATACAAATTATGTAATAATCAAAATGTTGTAGAAGGGTATGTTCACCTAGAAATCATAATTTCCTCAGAAACTAGTTTTAGGAAGAAATTATATTTTTATAGTTAATAACATAGATTCAGGAGCCAGCTAAATCCTAGATGTGTCCCTTCCAACTCTGTGACCTTATGCAAGTTACTCAGGGCATCCTCTCCAAGCTTCCATGGGGATAATACAAGCACTCGTCTTATACAGCAGATGTGAGAATTAAGTAAGTGAATATATGTGAAGTGCTAGGAACACTTCCTGGAGCATAGTATGCATTATGTATATGTTAGTAATTGTAAATTTTATTAGATCTACCTGTAAATAATTCTGTACACTTGACCAAGCCTCTGGGTTTTATTTTCCTTATCTATAAAATAAATATTATATGAGACTGTCTCCATGGTTCTTTGCTGTTCCAAGTCTAAAAGTGAAAAATTATTTTTTTACCTTTAAAGAAAGAAATTGGTTGATAAATCCTCTGGTCCATTAAATTCCCCATATTCCACACTCCTGACAAAAATGACATCTAATTTGATTATTGACATCTTAGCCCCAAATTATAAGTACATATTTTTCATTTAAAATGAAGAATGCTAAGAAGCACAACTAAATCAGCATATTATGTTTTCATTCTTTCATCAAATTTTGGCTTATAAAAAAGTTTTTTTTAATGAAAGCTAATCTACAAAATAATTCATCAAGTGCAATCAGCTTATTTTTGTCAATACTAAACATCAGCATGTTTTTTCCCTAAATGAATGGAGAAAACTGTAGATGAGGGTTTTATAATAAATATTTAAAGACCCCTAAAGTGACATGTAATCTTGCATTAAAGCAGTTACTGTGAACACCTGGGAATCACTTAATTGACTGCAGATGTGGTGTAGGACATACAAAAAGTAGAAGGTTACAGATTATTCTCACGTACCAAATTTATGTTATTTGTCATTGACTCATATTTTTTTTTTAACTTAGAGAATGCTGTAATAGTCCGGGACAACTTAATAAGGATGAATATTTTATGTAAAATAAGTTGTGCAAATCTTGAAGAGTGACTCAGCACAACACTTAGGATTAATATTACACATACATTTTAAATGATTAAATACGTTGTTGACTTTTTAGTTCATTATTAATATTAATTCATTCATTGATATTAATTAAACTACCAATTAGTTTAATATTAATTAGTTTGCAAAAATAGATGCCTGTGATATTAGGAAAAAGATGGCATTCTTATAAATTAGGACCCTAAATTGGTGTAACTCAGGTATAAAGAGAATTATAATGCCTGAAGGAAAGACAATAATGTACATGTTTTGAAACATTATATCACAGTATTTTATATCATGTGTTAACAACCTGAATCATTACGCTACCTTTTGAAGTTACTGCTTGTTATTACCTTAAAAAGAGAAAAATGCATTGTCTCAAGTATTTAGTTTAATTCTCAAGTATTTGTATATTTAGAAGTGCAGAATCAAGGCATACCAAGAATGTTTCTGTTGTTTTTATTTTTATGGTGAAATCATGGCTTTTTTTTTTTAACATCTTTATTGGAGTATAATTGCTTTACAATGGTATATTAGTTTCTGCTTTATAACAAAGTGAATCAGCTATACATAAACATATATCCCCACATCTCCTCTCTCCTTCATCTCCCTCCCACCCTCCCTATCCCACCCCACTAGGTGGTCACAAAGCACCAAGCTGATCTCCCTGTGCTATGCAGCTGCTTCCCACTAGCTGTCTATTTGCATGGCTTTTTATTTATTGATACTCTATAGCATATATGTATGTTGTATAAAACATAATTTTTTATTTCTAAGTATTATATTTTAAAACATAATAAAATAATAATTACCAAGAACGTTTCTTCCTGGAGGACCTAGACCATTTTCTGAAATGAATGGTTTAGCTAGTCATGTCCCTCCTGTGCTGGCCTCCGTCCTCCTTCTCTTCCAGGCACTCAGTGCCTTAGTCTGGGGTCAGTCATTGCAGTTCTGCTAGGCCAGCTCCACTTAACAGTGCTCTGTGTTACGGTTCTAGGGCCAGCCCTGCAAGGTGTCGGCCTCTACTTCTCAGAACCATGGGTAGTTCGTCAGCTAGAATTGTCAGTGGATAACAGTGTTTTGATTGACAGGAAAATGTCTTTGAACTTTCTCCCCTTCCAGGCAGAATATATATTTCAAAATATAGTCTTTGGTAATAATGCCCTTAGTTGTCAAAGAAATAAATCTAGTCTTGAATATTTAGGCATGAGAGTGAGCAGATAAGATGAAATATGGTAATTCTACAAATATTAATGGTGTAAAAGAGGCAGACTCCTCCCTCTTAGCACTCCCATGCCAGTCCGTCTCCTTATATAATGATAAAAGGAACTTATATAGATTTTTTTTAACAAATATAATGCAAGAACTTGTTAAGTGTTTCTAACTTTGTAATACTGAGGAAAGCACTGACGAGATGGATAACCATTTTAGTCATTCTATGATTACATACAGTTATTCAAACTATGCTATGACTATAGCTCAGTGTTTCAATTTTAATATTAAGAAGTTGTAATGAAATTTTTAAAATGATATATTAGAGAGCTCATTAAAGGATAAAAGTAGAATACACAAAATAGCAAAAGAGTGGTTTCTGCCTTCATATTTTAGATATTTCATTAGCGTTATAGCTATATGACTTGCCTGGAATTAACAAGTCTACAGTTTATGCACTGAGCCAAGCTTTGTTTTTAATGGGGCTCCATTTGTGGGACCTCAGAACTGCAGGTGTATTTGAGTTTCGTATGTAATTGACTTATGGAACATGCAATTTTGTGTTGGCCAATTTTGTGTTGGTCTTTGGAAATGTGGTTAATGGCGCATACTGTTCACAAATGTAAGGTTATGAGACTAATTATCAGAAAAACATCTGGTGGTAGGAAGCTAAATAAAATTTGGGGGTCCATGTGTACACAGAAGATTATTTACTTCAGCATTAGGGGCCTTAGATGACATCACAGCCAAACCCAGACTACTGAAGAACAATCCTAATTGCCCGGTCATGGAATAGAGGGAGATAAACCATCAGGGGCCCTTACTTATAATGGTCTAGGTCTATCAACTACGTTGGCTTTTTTCGCTTGAGATTCACTTTGGATTATGTCTCTATTTTTATGTGTTATTTTGGAGAAATTCCAAGTCAGATAATGCATACATCAGAAAAATAAAGTGCAGTGGGAATAGAAAATTGAGTACAGGAATAAGGGAAAAAATAAACCAGAGCAATTCTTCTGTTTCCAAGTATTTATTGGACTTTGGACAACACCCTCCTTGTAATGAGGAAATGTTCCAAAGTGTCTTAAAACTACCTTAAGATTACTTACTATCAATCCCTTAATCTACATTCATTGGTTAAAGTATTTAATCAGCTTTAAATTCACTTGCAACCTTTCCACAATATTATCTTTAGATATTTTGCCTTGTATTTGCCTGAAATCAGTAATATCTGCTCCTATACATTCCCTTCATGTAATGATTTTGGCATGGCTTGTTTTGAATCTTCCATTCTGAGATCATATGCCTGCTGCTTTGTTTTCTAAATGCTCACAAACACATCAGTCTAATGTATGTTTAATATTCCATCCTCCTTTACCCCTTCCCAAGGAATTAAAGCATGTTAACCACTCAGACTTTTCAGAACTCACCTTCTCTCATGTCACAGTATTGAGAACAAAATCTCTTATTTCTAATCTTACATTGTTTTGCCATTCTTCATCATTCTACGAATATTACTGGAAATAATTCACAGGCCAGTCACGCAAGTGTTTTGCGGGGAGGGTTGTGGGACGGGCAGCTCTAAACGAATAAGCTCCCTTTCCCCATATCTCTGTCTTCTTGAGTCTTTGTGATTGGCTCCCCTTCCTCTCCTCACCTGCAGGCTCGTTCCTCACCCAATTTGTGAACTACTTTTAACGGAATCAAAATTTATCCACAACCTAAGTCACACTGGAGAAGTGTGGGTAAATATATCTGGGGCATAAAGCCTTCAGTGTTATACACTGAGACATTAAGCATACATATTTCCTATTAATCACACATATTTTCACGTTAAAAGCTCTGAGGAATCATAAACCATAATAATTGCAATTACTGAAATAAAAGATGCTGACAGTACCAAGTGCTGGAATGAATGCAGAGCTCCTGGAACACGTACACTCTGATGCTGGAGATGCAGAATGATACAGCCACCCAGGAATAGATTGTCTGTGTCCTATCAAGTTAACAAGGTCACACAAGTCGTGTTAAATCACTTTAGGAAACTTTTGATAAAGTCTGTCGTACAAATTTAACCACAGTTCTTTCTCAGGTATCAGCAAGCGTATAATAAAGGTGCATTTGCTGCCAAGATCCTTATTAATTGTATTGAAATAACTGAGTCCTCCTTATTGAGTGAAAGTGAGCTTAGTATCATTTCATTTTCAGTCTTAAGATTGACATATATACACTACCAAGTGTAAAATAGATAGCTAGTGGGAAGCTGCTGCATAGCACAGGGAGATCAGCTCAGTGCTTTGTGACCACCTAGAGGGGTGGGATAGGGAGGGTGGGAGGGAGACGCAAGAGGGAGGGGATATGGGGATATATGTGTACATATAGCTGATTCACTTTGTTGTATAGCAGAAAATAACACATTGTAGAGCAATTATACTCCAATAAAGATATAAAAAAATTACTAAAATTATTTGCAAATAGTTTCCGGTGGGCACTACCATCACTAAAGCTTGTTCTATCTGTTTTTACACCATCTATATCCTTTTTCTAACTAGGTTACATGGTATGATCCTTTATCACACATATGTGGATGGCTACCAAATAAACCCCCCTCTAACTTTTTCTCTCTTTTTCTTCAATCACAAGAAACCAACAAGCCAACCATTCTTGCTGTGTCTACCTGATGATCAGGCTGATCTCAAACTCATTGTGAATTTAGTACTGGCTACTTTCAAGAAGCTAACAAATAATCTATATCTGCCTCCATTTTTAGTTTTAAAAGACAGTGGTATCTAAGTTTCCTTTCAACATTAATATTCCATATTTTTAGAAATTTTTTCTTACTTTAATGAAACTAATCAGCTTTCCTTCAAAAGTCAGCTCCTGTTTCTGTTTTCTCACCCATCAACTTATTATTTAGAATAGCCATAACTTGTTTGAGTGGGACACTAAATAGGATACCTCAACTTCTTAATAACCTTAAATCTCAATGAAAATAGAAATTATCTATCAGTACCATAGATAGTGTTGAAATGATATTGATAACAAAGGGAATGAGATGAATGCAAACAATGTCAACTACTGAAAATTAAACATACTCTGTTGAATAGTTCATGGTTTTTAGGAATAAGTAGTTTCAAATGAGATTACATTTAGAATATAAAAGAAACACTGCAAAGCTGCTTTATTGTCGAATAGAAGTTCATGAGGTCACTGACTGAGCACAGAGAATGACGAACACCAAATGTACCTTTCAAAATACACCAAAGAATTTTCTTTACGTGCAGAAATTTAACAGATGGAGGAAAATGTTAGTGGGGTCACAGTATAAGTATCAAGACTAAATAGTTTTGAAAGAGAATCTGGTAAGTGTTTCAAGGAAAGAATATCATGTTGCATTAGAAATAATTTAATAATGATTATGATCTTTAATGGGCTTTCTGGCCTCCTTCCATTTTCTCTTTAATTGTGCCTCTTTCCCTCTAGTCATTTGATAATTTTTATGGTAACATAATAAAAGCTTTTCTATGGCAGAATATCAATAGATCTAAAATTATACTTTTCTTCCTTTCTATGTAGCAGACACAAACAAAGTAATCAAAATAAAGAAATACTATTTTAGCATAACTGAGCTTTCTCATACGGACATATTTAAAGAAGCACAAAGTTACATAACATATACTAAATAGTGATGGTGATTTTTGGCTCAAAGCCATGTAAGCCACAATAAGAAAGTCTAAACACTTTTCTGACTCATGAATTCTGCATCCTTCTAGCCTTCAGAGCTAGAGATATTTTCCATGCCTTTGCCACCAGCTTTATCCCCACCATAGTTTACACCCGCCCCCCTCCACCCAGTGCTCTCTTATCTGCCAACAAGGAGAATACTAAACTTACTGCAGTGTTACCATTGGTTCTGTTCTATCCTTGGTATTCCCATCCCCTAGTAAATATATTCTGGATGTATTCACGTAACAAATAATGATCTAGTTTGTCTGGAGAAATAATTTGTGTATGGAAGAACTAGGCTTAAACTTGAA